>NC_058410.1:57374921-57639420 GCF_002201575.2 Neomonachus schauinslandi | reverse complement strand
CTGCGGGGCTGCGGGGCTGCGGGGCTGCGGGGCTGCGGGGCTGCGGGCTGACGGGGCGCATCAGTCTCTCGCCGCAGAATTCCAGCAAGGCGCATCGCGGCTGCATGGGGAGCACGATAGAGGCCTCAGTCCCCGAACTCGGCATCAACATGAGGCAGCTCTGCAGGAACAAGTGCAAGTTCGGACTGCTGCCTCTGCAGCCCTTCATCCTTGAGGAGGACAGCCAGCAGTCTAACTTCCTGGAGCCCGTCGGAGCTAAGGCCGGCAGCGGCGTCTCCATGGTAAGAGAAGGCCTGCGTCGCTCGCCGTCTCCACCCACTCGCTTCCTGGTTGTCCAGCCTTTTTGGGGAGAGGTCCACTGGACTTCTGTGCTTCTGCCCTTTTCCTCTCTGGGCTCGGGGCTGGGCAGGGGGAGCAACCCGAGTAGGCAGTCCTCTACTGTAAAGGAGTTTGTCAAGCAACATAAAACGATAATTCATGTGGTCATCATATATCACACTATACAGATATTTTCATTTTCTGCTGCATTGACTGAAATGTTCTTTGTCCTGACACCTCCTTATAGAAATTTCTTATTACAGCCTACATAAAATATTTTGCAAACATAAAAGGCTGCATTTTTTAATCCATTAATTTGTTCAACAAGAATTCATTGCATGTTAATTATGTGTAAGGGTGGGTTCATTTAAGATAATTTTCTGATAGTCCCATAGATAATGTCACAACCATACATACATATATAGTTGTTGACTTTTTCATTGCCTAACAATTTAGGTAAGGCTATCACAACTTTTTATTTCCAAGCCAACTGATAAGAAATCAGTAAGATTCCTAAAATGTAGAATTTATCATTTTTATTATTTTTATTTTTATTTTTATTTTTTTGATGATACTAGGCAAGTGATGTTATAGTGAAAGCGTCTTGGGTACTTAAAAAAGTGATTGTACTAGTTCAGCGATTGCATAAATTAATACATGAACAAGAGAAAGGTCCAAATTAGTCTTTGAAATCATGGAAGAGTTCACTGAACTATGTAACTAAACATTTTATAATTGGCTTCAGTCTATGATTGAGACCAGAAGAGATTCACAGAATGGAGGAGGTATAAAGTACATCTACTTTTCTTTACTGAGATTCCTTTCGAAATCAGAAAACTTGTGATAATCTATCATCAACTAGGAGGAAAGGCTTTTTATTGATACTTTTATTAATATCTACCAAGGACCTTTTTCCTCTCCCAAATGAAGCCGAATGATTTTTTTCAAGAAGCAAAACTGTTATTCCCTGTTGGTCCTTGTTCACAAAGGGCCTTCTGCAGAATGTTCTAAATCTTCCTGGAGGTGAGATAGGTCATGGCTTAGGAGGAATGACAGATAAATGAAATTCATACCAAAGCTCCATACTCCTATACTTCGACTCAAGTCCCCTAGAAAATTATGTAAGTCACCATCCCCTCTAGCACAGCATGTTCTTTTTCTTATTTGTACTATTCACTTGGACCAGCAGTTCCCCAGATTGGCAAATTCTAAAGAGATCGAAAGCTGAGAAAAACTCTTACTTCTTTCCATATATCTATAATAGTTATTTCTTCTGATATTATTTTCTGTAGATAGTTATCTTCTGGTCTGGATACATTTCTATATTTATAATAGAAATTTCTACTTCTATATGGTTTCGAATTAAGGGACTTAATACTAATACTGAAGTGTTTCCTCTTTAACTTTTGCTTTTTATGTTGACATGTCAGGTTATATAAAGTATTGATTTTCAAAAGTTCTTCTATTTCTGTTAAGGCATTCTATAATCCTTTCATTGACCAGTATGAATCATGCAGAAAATAGATTTGAACAAAAGTAAAAGAGCGGGCGCCTGGGTGGCTCGGTCGGTTAAGCGACTGCCTTCGGCTCGGGTCGTGATCCTGGAGTCCCGGGATCGAGTCCCGCATCGGGCTCCCTGCTCGGCGGGGAGTCTGCTTCTCCCTCTGACCCTCCTCCCTCTCATGCTCTCTGTCTCTCATTCTCTCTCTCTCAAATAAATAAATAAAATCTTAAAAAAAAAAAGTAGAAGAGCTACCTGTACTTCAATGCCATATGACAAATCAAGCCTTGGCTATAGATTACACAACTCCAGCTAATCTTAAAATGAGAGCAAGAGAGCTTGGATAGAGCCATGTATTTGCTCAATACAAATTAATTGTAACTATTGGGAAAAGAATTCAAAGGTCATAGTGAAGGAATGATGACAGAATAACATCATGGGTCATTCACAGAGGACAGCACACACCAAAACTCTATGTTAGAATGTCAAATTGAGTTTTTATTTAAAATTTTACTGTTACAAACTAACTTCTCAGTTTTCTGAGTTGGAGATTTTTAAAAATAATTTCTTGTTTAGTAGCACTATTTTGGAATAACTGCAAAGGTTAATTTAGGCCATTTTACTATTAGCATGAAGAAGCAAACCATCAAAAGATTTTGAAAGTGCAATAAAAACGATTTATAAATAAATAAATAAGAAAATAAATAATAAATAAATACAAATAATAAGATATAATAAGAAAACTCAGATGCAATGCATAAACTGAGAGAGGAAAACAGTAAATTAAAAGTTGATTTTTTTTAAGATTTTATTTTTTATTTATTTATTTGACAGGGAGAGACACAGTGAGGGAGGGAACACAAGCAGGAGGAGTGGGAGAGGGAGAAGCAGGCTTCCTTCTCTCTTTCTCTCTCAAATAGATAAATACAATCTTTAAAAAAAAAGAAAAGAAAAATTAAAAAATGAAATAATAAAAAAGCATGGTAAATAGCAAATAAATAATATGCACAACAAATAATAAGTACAAACCTGTTCTTAATGACTATGTGCCTAACGTTCTAAATACTTTTTTCAAGAATTCTTATTTTTATTTTGTTCCATGCTTACATTTCAGCACTAATACAAAATCAAATGTTAGAATAATGAGAATAGGATTTTTGACTACAAAGATTCACTGTTTCACCGTGATGTTTTCTTTAATTTTTTTAAGGATTTTATTTATTTATTTGAGAGAGAGAGCAGGAGCAGGGGGATGGGCAGAGGTAGAGAGAGAAGCAGACTCCTCGCTGAGCAGGGAGCCCTATGTTGGGGGGGGTGTTTGATCCCAGGACCCTAAGGTCATGACCTGAGCTGAAGGCAGATGCTTAACCAACTGAGCCATCTAGGCTCACCCCACCATGATGTTTTCTTTTTTTTTTTTTAAAGATTATTTATTTATTTATTTGACAGAGAGACACAGCGAGAGAGGGAACACAAGCAGGGGGAGTGGGAGAGGGAGAAGCAGGCTCCCTGCAGAGCAGGGAGCCCGATGCGGGACTCGATCCCAGGACCCCGGGATCATGACCTGAGCTGAAGGCAGTCGCTTAACCAACTGAGCCACCCAGGCGCCCTCACCATGATGTTTTCTAATCAGAAGTCTTTGAAAATACTCAGACTCTTCTAGGTGATAGCAGAAAATGACAAAAGTAGAGAACCACAAATGGTAGACTGTCTTGCAAGTGATTTTAGATGCTGCTCTACTTTTTGCCAGAAATAAATTACCTTTTCAGAGATCACATGGAGTTACTCAAAACTCAAATGCTGGGATGCTTCCTAATTTAACTAACTTACATGGCATTATAATATTCATATAGCTAATGATGTACATAAAGATAAAAAGTGATCTGTTTCTCTGTGTTTAACACAAATTCAAAAAATATATTAAATGATCCTAAGAAACCAGGTTAGAGCTGAAATACAGTTGAGGATATAAAAAGTAAATACTTTTCCTTGCCTTTTGACTGTACAAGAGAAGTAGCACATCCTGAGTAAATATAGCAGATGAAAAGGTATGTTCATATTAAGAACACTGCCATCAACAGAAAAGAAAGATTTTTTCTTTCTTTTTCTTCAAGTTTTTATTTAAATTCTAATTAGTTAACATACAATCTAATATTACTTCCAGGAGTAGAATTTAGTGATTCATCACTTATATATAACACCCAGTGCTCACCACAAGTGCCCTCCTTAATTCCCATCACCCATTTAGCCCATCCTCCCACCCACCTCCCCTAGTTAAAAGTCTCTTTATTGTTCGCCTTTCTCTTTTTTTTCTTCTTTCCCCTATGTTCATCTGTTTTGCTTTTTAAATTTCATGATATGAATGAAATCATATGGTATTTGTCTTTCTCTGACTTATTTTGCTTAGTATAATACACTCTAGCTCCAACCACATCATTGCAAATGGCAAGATTTCAAGATTTCATTCTTTTTTTATTCATACACACACACATACACACACACACCCCACATCTTCTTTCTCTATTCATCAGTGGACATTTGGCCTCTTTTCATAATTTGGCTATTTTTGATAATGCTGCTATAAACATCAGGCTGAATGTACCTCTTCGAATCAGTATTTTCGTATCCTTTGGGTAAATACCTAGTAATGCAATTGCTGGGACATAGGGTAGTTCTATTTTAACTTTTTGAGGAACCTCCATACTGTTTTCCACAGTGGCTGCACCAGTTTGCATTCCCACCAAAAGTAGATGGTTCCCCAGAAGAAGGATTTTTTTTATTGCATTTAATATAAAAAAATAGGTATGATGTACCTTAGGTCATTATTAGTTTTAATAAAATAAATTTTTATAGTGGTTTACAACTCAGGTATATACTGTTTAAGAAAGCAATGAACAAAACTGAATAGAAAGGATAAAAATAAACTAACATATGAAGGAAAAGTTATCTAATAAAAATAAATCCAAAACAAAAATATCAATGGGAACTAAAATAGAACATCTGTTATAATAGATGTCACATAAGAGCATTAATTTACTAAATAATATAGCTTTGATGGGCTCTAAATTATTGAAATAAGGACGAATCTGAAAACTGCACAATCATAGAAGGAGATAACTTTAAATACTATCCTCAAAAAAGGTTAAGCAGACTTAAAATAAATGAAGTCATAGAGGACAAATGCAAAGTTTAGACTGGCACCCACATAAGAAATCCCAACAGAAACCATATATGCAATCCTGAAGACAAGCCATTAAGTTCCAAACGGGAAACATTTTACAACACATAATCGCCAACCAGAATTCACTGGTGTTAGAATTAACAACAAAGTGATGGCCAAAAAACAAACAAACAAAAATCTTCCCATTCAGATATGTAATGCAAGAAACAGGCAAAAGCCAAATATGTATTTAATGCAGAACTGAAATCAAAACAGATGTTGAAATGTTTAGAAATAAATCAAACTATATTATAAAACTTGTGTGAAAATGTATACACTTCCATGTTTATTGAAAAATATGAAAACAAAATAATTTAGCAAAGACATCAACTCAAGAAGTTAGAAAAAAAAAAAACAAAATAAGCCGTAAAATTGAAGAAATGTATGAATCAATATATGAACATATATTAACATAAAGGAAAATTTCAGGATATAACTCATCAGCAAAACCAAAATATTTTTATCAGAAAATATATATAATGAAACAGCTACATAGAAATTTGGATGAACTAAGAAAGGGGAGAAAAAATAAATTTTACAAAACAGAAAGCAGGTAAACTTAAGACAATGATGTTTTAAAATAAAACAATTATAAAATTTTCACATTAACCATTGTAAACTAGAGGCAAAATGACTCAATTCGTGAAAAATATAAATTAAAAAATACCTCAAGAATAAATAGCACACGTGCATGTGTTAATAATTTTACAAGAAAATTGAAAATAAAGAACTATTCAACACATAGATTTGTGGCTTAGAGTGAAGGAACAAACCAAGACCAGTGAGGCCTCCAGAGACTAGAAACCAAGGAACTCCTTCACTACCCATAGAGGCAAGGGAAAAGGAATGGTGTTACCGGAACCTGCGAAAAATTCAAGTATGGAAAATAGACCCTTTGCCAGAAGTTTTGACCATTAAAAAAGGAATGGAGCCTGCTAAATTTGCAGCCCTAGATAAAAGAGTGGGAAATAAGTACACTTGGTTCTCCTGTCAGCTTACTCCATTAGCCAAGTGAACAGAAGCCAGATGCAATCAATAGAGGTCAGTGTTTCTAGCCCTAGAAATAAAAAGGTAGAAAAGTTTCTGAAGTGGCAAATGAAAAATAAGTTGTCCAATTATACCAAAAATGGTCCAATTAACCTTGAAACATTGATAGGATAAACTTTGGATGTGACATTATTTCAAAGCACTGTTTGAATTCATTGATTCATATGTTATTATATTTACAGTTGCACTTATGAGCAAGATTGTCCAATAGTTGAGTCAATTTATGTTAGTTCCTTCTTTTCATAGCTTTTGATATTCATTTTTTTCTTATATACTGGTTTACTACTTTTAACTTATTGCCTGGTAGCTCAGTCTTAAACCATAATAATGCTAATTGCTAGCCTTGTTTATAACTATGAATGTGTTTAGTTTTTCAACACAATATATGCTATAAGTTTCAAGTAGATAGCTTTCAATAGGGTAAGCCATTTTTTTTCTACTGATCATTTGATGAAATCACTGTTCTATGTTTGTATTAAATAGTGCTATTAAATGTTAGAATCATATATAAAATGGTATCTATCAAGATAGGTACTTTGGGGTATTATTATGGTAACAGGATCCTGACCAGCAACTGTACACTCAGTAGATTCAATGACAAATGTTAGTAAATGTCAGCTATTAAATGTGAGTGATGTTAGCAAGATGACATAACAGAAGATTCCCAGTTGGTTCCCCTCATAGCCATAATAATTTGGCAGGCATCCATCCAGTTGTGTAGGAATGTAGGAGGTTGTGAAACCCTAGTGAAGCCTAAGACTGAGATGAACCATTTTGACAAGGCAGGCCCAAGGCCAGGTGGCAGATTCACCAACCATGATTCTGGCTGTAGACCCAGAAATAGCCCCACCTCTTGTGGATTCAGCTACATTCTTGTTTGGCTTTGGTTCTGTCACTAGCACCACCCACAAAGGGACCTGGGAAGAGTCATGCATGCCTGTGCCACAGGAAACAGACCCAAACTCATTTTACAAGGCCAGCATTACCCTGATACCAGAGCCTGATAAGGATTCCAGAAGAAAAGAAAACTACAGGCCAGTATCCCTGATGAACCTGATGCAAAAATCCTCGACAAAATACAAACAAACCAAATTCAACAGTACATTTAAAAGACCTACAGAATGATCTAGTGGGATTTTCCTGAGATGCAAGAATGGTTCAATATATGCAAATCAATAAATGTGATAAACTGCATCAACTGAATGAGAGATAGAAATCATATGATCATCTCAATAGGTATAGAAAACTATTTTGACAAAATCCAACATCCTTTCATGATAAAAACTCTCAACAAATTAAGTATAGAAGGAATGTACTTCCTCATAATAAATGGCATATATGAAAAGTCCATAGCTAAACTCTAAGATGAAAAGCTGTAAGCTTTTCCTAAAAGATCAGGAACAACACAAGGTCACCCAATCTCACCACTTCTATTCACCTACTTAGAGTAGTTAGGAATGAAAAAGAAATAAAAGACATCCAAATTGGAAAAGAAGAAGCTAAATTGTCTCTGTTTGCAGATGACACGATTGTATATATAGAAAACCCTAAAGACTCAAAAGATATTAAAACTAATAAATTCAGTAAAGTTGCAGGATACAAAATTAACATAAAAAATCAGTTGCATCTCTATACACTAACAACTATCCAAAATGATATTAAGGAAACAATCCCATTTACAATAGTATCAAACAAACACACACTTAGGAATAAATTTAACCAAGAAAGTGAAAGATTTGTGCATTTTAAACTATTATAAGACATTGATGAAGATAATTAAAAAGAAATAAATGGAAAAATATCCTGAGTTCATAGATAGGAAGAATTAATATTATAAAAATATCCATACTACTAAAATGATGTATAGAGTCAACGTAGTCCTTTCAAAATACTGATGGTGAGTTTTTTTTTTTTTTAAAGAATTAGAAAAACAATGGTAAAATTTGTGTGGAACCACAAATGACTCCAAATTGTAAAAGTATTTTACTCCAAATAGTCAAAGTATCTTGAGCAAGAAGAATAAAACTGGAGGCATCACATTTCCTGATTTCAAACTATATTACAAGGTTATAGTAATCAAAACAATATGGTACATAAAAACAAATACATAGACCAATAGAACAGAATAGAGAACCCAGAGATAAAGCCACATGTACAGGGTCAATTAATTTTTGACGAGGGCACCAAGAGTACACAATGGGGAAAAGATAGTCTAGTCTCGTCAGTAACAGTGTTAAGAAAACTGGGTATCAGCATGCAAAAGAATGAAATTGTATACACAATACACAAAAGTAAACTCAAAATTAATTTAAAAATGTAATACCTGAAACTGTAAAACTTCTAGAAGAAAAGTTAGGGAAAAAACTCCTTAACATTGTCTTGGAAATTTTTTTTTCTTTTTTTGGATATGATACCTAGAGCAAAGGCAACGAAGTAAAAATAACAAGAAAGACTACATCAAACTAAAAAGCTTCTGCACAGCAGAGGAAACAATTATCATAGTGAAAAGGCAGTTTACAAAATGAGAGAAAATGTTTGCAAACCTTCTATCTGGTAAGGGGTTAATATCCAAAATACATAAGGTATTGCTAAACTAAATAGCAACAAACAAACAAACAAACTAACAAAACAAATAACCTGATTTTAAGAAGATCAAAGTACCTGAATAAAATAATTTTCCGAAGAAGACACACGTATGGCCAACAGGTATATGAAAAGGTGCTCAATAACACAAATCATCAGGGAAATGTAAATCAAAACCATAATGAGATGTCGTCTTACACCTGTTACTATGGCTATTATCAAAAAGATAAAAAATAAGTATTTTCAAGGATGTTAAAAAAAATGGAACCCTTGTGCACTATCAGTGGGAATGTAAATTGGTACAGCCATTATGGAAAACAGTTTCTCAAGAAATTAAAAATAGAACTACCATATGATCCAGAAATTCCATTTTGGGGTATTTTTCCCAAAGGAAACAAAAACAGTAACTTGAAAAGATATCTCTACTCCCATATTCATTGCAGCATTATTCACAATAGCCAGGATACAGGCATAATTTTAAATAAATTGTAAGAGAATTTAAAAGAAGAAAATGTTAGAAGGAAAAACATTTATGAAAATTTAAAAAATAATCATTCCGGGTTAAAATTACATCATCCTCAGAAAAATACTAGTCTTAGTATTAAAGAGAGCCTAAGCAACTGATTAAGTATGTGAATATTTACTAGAATGATTATCTGGTTTTACTATATAGTAATTTTCTGATGATCAATAAATTAGAAATTTTAAAGATAATATTGATGAGGAGCTTTATTTTTTTTTTATTTTTTTTAAAGATTTTATTTATTTATTTGCGAGAGAGAATGAGAGACAGAGAGCATGAGACGGAGGAGGGTCAGGGGGAGAAGCAGACTCCCCGCCGAGCAGGGAGCCCGATGCGGGACTCGATCCCGAGACTCCAGGATCATGACCTGAGCCGAAGGCAGTCGCTTAACCTACTGAGCCACCCAGGCGCCCTGATGAGGAGCTTTAAAGTACACCCAATTATATTTATTTTAGAAATAATGTTTTTCTCAAAGGTAGCATGGCTCTTCAAAATGTCTCCTCCCAGCACCCCCTTCCATCTGCTACAATTTTATTATTTACCAGGAACAGCAAACACCGTGTAAGGACAGGGAGTCTCTTTCTTTTTCTCCCATGATATGCATGATTCTTTATTTTATTGGCCAGAACCAGGTCATACATGTCCTGAAACAACCACTGTGAACAGGATCATGGAATATAATGGTCAGTTTAAGATATTCATGGCCTACCCTTGAAGATCAAGGGGAAGTAAACCCTTCCAAACTTTATGGATGAGAATGGAGAGGGGTGAATTTGAAAATGGGAAATCAAGATATTTTTGGAAAAAATGCAGAAATAAAAGCTATGAAGGGCACCAAGTCACTTTCATCATACTCTTTCTGAACTCATCATATACAAGTCTCCCCAACTCTATAAGCTGTAGCTCCTCAGTTTCTTTATAATACCAATGCTCATTCTCCAATTCTAAGCATTATTGGCCTTCCTTATCTTTTAGTTGTCACAGTCTCAGAGAGACCTTCCATATTCATCCTGTATTCATCATGTAGACTTCCCTCTTACACTACCACCATGAATTTTTAACAAAGACTTGTATTGTTTCCTAAAAACAATGTATCATAGTTTGCACAATTATAAATTAGCTCCACATCAGGCTTAAGTAAAAAGGTGTACACTAATTTCTTTATTTGTTTTTTGTCTGTTTCTTGTACTAGAAAATATGCTCCATGAGAATAGGAGCTTTGTCAATTTTTTCACTACTGGAGCTCCACAACCTGATACAGTGTCAAGCATGTAGAAGAGAACCAGTTGGCACTTTTGAATTAATCAGCAATAGGATATTAATATCTATAATTGATTATGGGGGAGAAAAGTGTGGAATTCATGCACATCTATATTCTGGGCAAAGAAAAGTGACCAGAAGATACAGTTCATGAATACTAAAAACCTAAAAGAAGGCAAGATTCACAAATACAAAACAACTGGGAAATAGTGCAAGGTGAAACATAATTGGGTAGATTTATATACATGAATGTATTGATACTGGAATGAACCTTACTGAATATTATCTAGTAAAACCCCACATAAAATAATTAACAAAATGCACAAAGGTAGTAAATGACTGAGCTTTGCATTTCGGATTGCCTGTTGCAGAAAAATCTTATTAATATAGTACAGACTCATTACAGGAACAGACTGTGCACATACTAATCTATTTCAACCATAGATATAGATATAGATGTATATTGATAGATACATATTGAGTCAATTCAGTTCATATCTAGCTATACCAATTATATATACTTAGAGAAAGTCATATAAAGCTATTTTCATTACACAATTTGTAGATAGGTTAGTTATTTTAGTAAAACATCCCATATATATAAGTCCTTTGGGGTGTACATGCATGCTTCTGTATGTTTCTGGGTGGATTAAATCTATTTGATATCTTTATTTTAGTACAACCTCTATTACTCTATTTTAGCCACAGACTATTTTCCTGCCCTGTCAATTAAAATTCTGCTACAATATGATTCATCTAACTCAAATCAAATTCACCTAAAAGTATCTCTGAAGATATTAAACTAAGAAATCTGACATTCTGGATCCATTTATTTTAATATGACACTGATCCTAAGAATCGCTACCTTAAATATATTATTCATTCTCCTGAGAATGAGAGGCGCCCGAGGAGTTGCCACTAATCTCACGGCCCTGGTTCTAATATACTCCATGCTAGGCATTCCAAGTTTATTTCCCACTTCTCCCCAGAATTATCCTTTCCTCAAACCCAGGTTAGTTTGTTCATTTTTCTGCAGACTCACTATTGTCATTTCCATCCCAGTTTCTCTTCTCTAAGTGTCATTTTCTCCATGATTTTGGGGGGTTTTTTCATTTCTTACTGGCTACTGGTCTCACTAAGAGTTTTCAGTATTCTTTTCTCTAGGTGCAACCTATGCAGTTGTATTCAATTTTCAAATGTGGAACAAATGTCTTCATTAAAACCGAAATGTTACAGCCACAGTGATCAATTGTGTATTTCAGAGTCATTCAAACTTACAGAAAATAATTTAATACCAGAAAATCTTGCCTTTTTAAAGAATGGCTAACCAATGTTTTTTTGTAGCCCAAGGGTACCCTTTTTACTAAACACAAACTTCCAATACCTACGGCATCAAGTTCTCTAGATAACCCATCACTCCTCTAAAGCAGGGCTACATTTCAAATTGCTGTTTTAACAGATAACTAAGATAAACGGAGAATGGGAATAAAAGTTTCATGTGCAGCAATTCCTTTTTCAACTACTTTACTTGCTCAACTTACCTCCCTAAGACTGTAGGCCTCCAGAGCAAGGGCTTGTCTTCTTTATCAACAAATGATAAATGAAGCCAGTCTCTCACATTATAGCAGCATAGTACATTTCTACAGTATAGGTTAATTTTTTTTTTCAATGTATACACTTGATTTTATCCAGAATATACTCCCTATTATTATTTTTTTTTAGTTGGCTGTCTTGTAACAAGCTATATGGCAAAGTCAGGTAAACTTTTTTTTTTTTTTTTCACAAGGACCTGATATGATGACTTATGAATTTGCACCAACAAATTGCAAATGTGAAAAAAGCAACGGCCTCTTTATAAATCTATTAGAAGAATTCATTATAGAGAAAAAATGTATTAATAGTTAATAGTTAATTAAAAACATGTTTTTATGGGCGCCTGGGTGGCTCAGTTGGTTAAGCGACTGCCTTCGGCTCAGGTCATGATCCTGGAGTCCCAGGATCGAGTCCCACATCAGGCTCCCTGCTCGGCGGGGGGTCTGCTTCTCCCTCTGACACACTTCCCTCTCGTGCTGTCTCTCATTCTCTCTCTCAAATAAATAAATAAATAAAATCTTAAAAAAAAACATGTTTTTATCTTTTGATTCTTCATTTAATTGCAGTTAGACATGATTCCACAATATATTGTGTTATCCTCTCATTTTCTTTTTTTTTAAAGATTTTATTTATTTATTTGAGAGAGAGAGCATTCAAGCAGGGGGAGGGACAGAGGGAGAGGGAGAAGTAGACTCCCTGCTGAGCACAGAGCCCCATGTAGGGCTTGATCCCAGAACCCTGAGATCATGACCTGAGCCAAAGGCAGATGCTTAACCGACTGAGCCATCCAGGTGCCCCTCATTTTCTTGCTTTAAAAAAATCCATGTTTTCTTCAACATGTAAGTAAGTTTATAATTTACATGAAATACATGTAGAGACTTTCAGCATTTTACTATACATTAATTTAGAAAGTGGTGGTTAGGAATTTCACCAGCACTATTTAGGGAATTGGTCATGTTAGAATTTTATATTAATAGATATTCTTAACTTCCTTTATGCTTCATCTAAACATAAATGTTATTAATTGATTGGATACGGAAAAAGAGAAACTTCCTAAGCAAAATCATGTGGCTATCAGGTGCTCAAGGAAAAAGTGCTTACAATGTATATTAAATATCTTAGAAAGATAAAGGGAGGGAATAAATAGTAGTCCATGCAAATTCCATGCTCCTCCTACAATCCCTTAGCTACAGTGGATATAAATTAATAAATAGATGTATATCTCAATATAAAAAGTAGATGAAGATCATTTTAATTCTATCACCATTGCATTATTATTTGGTTTCCTTTTATGATTTGTCTTTTACAAACACTTTCTATTTACCTTCTATTTATCTTCTAATTATCTATGAAGCCAAACATTAAACTGGAGAGAGCAGTCTGCACTTGAATGAAATAGGCAGAACAAGAATGCTGTCCATCATATATTTTGTCATCATATATATTTATGTCATCATAAAATCCTTAGTTTTGCTAACATAGATTGACTCACAGTGAGCTCACATGGAATATTTTTGAGACATGCCTCTCAAGATTTTGTGATAGATCACTCATGAAGTTTAACATCTGAGACTTGTAATTTGAGAATAATAATTTAGAAAAAAACTAATTTCATAAATGTAGCATTGCAATTAGATATCTCCAATCACACAGTTTTATCTGCATTTACACACTCATATCTTCTTATCCACTAGTGGGACAAAATAAATGATAAAGTTTACTGAAATTCATTAATTGTATTCTCATTTTTTGAATAATTATCCTATTGCTCAATACATTTATAATCTATTCTATTTAATATTGTTTCTCCCAGTATTTTGGTTCATTATAACTTTGTTTTTAAAATGCTTTGTATTAGAAACAAAGCAATGTTGGTATACTGAAAAACAGTAAACTGCTGAGGATGTCGTGTATTTATTTTTGATTCTCAGAAGGCCATCGAAAGTTCCCTACGTAGGAGGGGTACAGCTGCAGATTGTACTGTAGTTGTGGATCAAAGAGCACTAGAAACCACATTGTAAACAAACTAATCAAGTCATATTCTACTGTGCTGTTCTGATTTGACTACATTCTGCAATATGTGTTGTTTATTCATTTGTGGCTTCTCTTTTTTTATTTATTTTATGTTTTAGTGAAGCATTTTTACTCACAATGGCAGATAAATTTTATGCACAAAAAAAAACCAAAATGAAAATCTGATACTGGATACTACAATGCAAGTTTCCAAGGCTTAAGCTGCCTTCAGGGAAACACTTGGAGAAATGGACAATACATATTAGCACACAGTTAGGAATGATGGAATCATTGGTATCATTAAGGGCAATATAAATCATATTTCAGCTGGAGAGACATGTCCCTCATTTGTAGGAATGGTTGCTTGAATAAACTATAGGCAGGAATATGTTGTGACTTTAAGGAATTTGAAGAAAACAGAAGAATGACTTCCATGATAAAAACCTGGTTATGAAAATACTGAGTAAAACAGACTCTGTTAGCAGTCCAATTTCCAGGAATGGATGCTGATACTACAACAGATTTTTTTTTTTTTTTTTTTTTGATGCTCATAACAAACAGACTAGTAACTGTAGGCTTCACAAAGGTTAATTTTACATTCATTCTTGAAAGAGTCAGTGAAAGTTAAAGATATATGTAGGAGCCCTATAGATGTGCTGTATTAGATACACATATATGTATGTATGTATGTATGTATATATTTGGGGTCATTTTAAGTCAAAACTTCAATAGTTTAAATCAATTCTGAGTGCAGTAACTCTAAAGAATGTAAATGATAATTCGATGCTTTTCTGATTAAATTCTAACTCTATAAATTAGTATCAAATTATGTTCTACCAATCACAGACTGAGATTTTTAAAAATTAAAATGACTTTGGCTTGTCTTTATGGTAGGGTTTGTTGACCCAAACACTATTTGATTCCTACTTCATAGATTTTTTAATTGATAACCAAGTTTGAGATGAGGCAAAGACTGGCTGAAAGCTTATTTCTGTTTTATGAGATTCTATTTTGATGCAAGGGCAAAATTTTTTTTCAGGAGGGAGAGGGAGACAGAGAGATTAAAATATTTCAGGTGAAGTTACTGATTTCTCAAGAGCAGAACCAGATTGCTCAAAAAGGCATTTTTAAGGTAATGGTTAAAACTATTCTCTTGATTGACAGTTAAAAGATGGGAGGAAAATTAGTGAAAATTTTTCAGTAGATCAACTTGATTATTCTCATGTAGGAAAGACTCTTTATGGAAATTACTATCATATCTTGTTTGCAGCTATAATTGCTAGGTAAGTCAGGCTCTTCCAAATTTCTACTCTGAAGTGTGGCCTTTCAAATTTTACCAAATGCAATTAATCACTAAAATCCTATAAAATCTGCCTTCAAAATAGATATTGAATGCTATGCACCTCACTACCTTCATGCCAACCCACCAGAAAAAGTATGTGCCTATTACTGGCATGACTATAAAAATAGCCTCCTTACTGGCCGCAAATCCTCTCTTCCTTCCTTCCTATCTGTTCATCACTTAACAGGCTATTCATGTTCAAAGAGTCTAAGTTTCAGTGACAGTTCTCACACTATAGATTTTGGCATTATACCATTGCTTGTACAGTAAATTCCAAGGTTCTCTCTATTATTCCCAGAATTTTTTTCTATATTTTTTCCCCCTCTCAATGTATCCTCACACTGCTGGCTTTCAATGACTTGAATGCGATCTTTGCATATCAAAATTTTTGCACACACCATTCCCCTTACTGGAATAATTGCTTCTCTCCCAAACACCCACCCCTTCCTTAGTTAGCTCAGGCTCATACTTTATGTCTAAGTTGAAATGGAATTTCTCAATGACCTTGTTCCCCGAAACTCACAATACCATACATTCCATTTTAGCACTCATCACAATATCAAAGAATGAATTACAGTTGACCCTTGAACAAGGCAGTGGTTAGGGGTGCTGACCTACTGCACAGTTGAAATTTTACACATAACTTTGACTCCCCCAAAACCTAACTACTAATAGGCCTACTGGTGACTGGATGCCTTATCAATAACATAATCTGTTGATGAACACATATTTTGTGTGTTATATGTATTATATCCTGTGTTCTTACAACAAAAGAAGCTGGAGAAAAGAAAATGTTATTAAGAAAATCATTAGGAAGGGAAAATACATTTATATTACTGGAAAAAATTTTCATATAAGTGGACCAGCGCAGGTTGAACCCATATTGTTCAAGCATCAACTGTACTTGTATAATTTTTTTTAATTAAAATATATTTTCCTGGGGTGCCTGGGTGGCTCAGTCCATTAAGCAGCGGACTCTTGGTTTCAGATCAGGGTCTTGGGATCGAGCCCTGTGTTGAGCTCCGCACTCAGTGGAGAGTCTGCAGGAGAGTCTCTCTCTCTTCCTCTGCCCTTCCCTCCGCACGCTCACACTCTCTCTCTCTCAAATAAATAAATCTTTTACAAAATAAAATATATTTTTCTTTTGGACTATATTCTCTCTTTCTCTTCCTCCCACCCCTGTGTGTATATGTGTGTGTGTGTGTGTGTATTTTGTTACGTGCTGAGAAGATGAGGAAATTTTATATATATATATAATCATGTACATATATATGTGTGTGTGTGTGTATATATATATATATATATATATAACCATGTGCCTCACAGATTGGTATGCATATATACATATATGTTTATATGTATATAAGAAATATATATGTTTATATATATAAATATAGGCACGTGGTCACATTTTTGGCACTTAAGTGTTTGTTGAATGGATAAATTAGAAATAAAGAGCACTCACTGTAGACAGAAAGTACAAGAATGTTAATACTTTGTTTTATATTGGTAGAGAATAACACAGATACAAATTTTTGAGTTTTGAGAAAGTACATTGTAATAGAAGTTTCCAAGAGGATAATTTCACAATATAGAGGCATAACAGGGAAAGCTGTGTTAATTTTGTTTTTCTTTTTATCGAAAAGTAACTATAATATTAATGATAATAGTCACTACAATGTATTCAGTGCTAAACTGAACCATACAATGTACTTATTCATGTATATATGATCCTTGATTTAGTTTTTACAGAAATTCCTGAAAAAGAAAGTTCATACACGTCTAGAAAAAGATTGATTGCCTTATGATACAGGTAGCAATCCAAACCAGTTTTAAGCCTGTTTATTCAATAAGCAAAAACTTTCCTTACTGAGTATACTTTTACATACCGACCAATCAATTACAGCACCACATTATCAAAGTTAGCCAATCACAGACTTACTCCAATAGAAACACCTCCGAGTGCCAACCAATTAGCAATTAGCAACCAATTAGTCTTACCTGAGTAATCATGCTTCTGCAGATTATGTCATCCTACTGATGCCTTTGAAACTCCACCAATCCCCAAACCTTACTCTTCCTAAAAAAAATTATATAAGATGAGCAATCTGTTCTACTAAGATTCAGAGAGACTATACTTACATGACAAAACTCTCGCTTAATATAATAAGCAATGAATTTAGCTTCATCTTCTTATTTCAGATACTGAGTTGTAGTCTCATTATCCTTTGACATTCCTAAACCATCTTTTTTTTTTTTTTTAGATTTTATTTCTTTATTTGAGAGAGACTGTGAGAGAGAGCATGAGTGAGGGGGGTGAGGGGAGAGGAAGAAGCCGACTCCCTGATGCAGGGAGCCCGATGTGGGACTCGATCCCAGGATCCCGGGACCATGACCTGAGTGGAAGGCAGATGCGTAATGACTGAGCCACCCAGGCACCCCTATGATATTCATTTTACAGAAAAGAAAAATGAGGATCAGAAAAGATAAGCAACTTGAGGTTGCAGAGATAATAATATATCAATATTGGAACACTGATCATATTTTAAATATATTATTTAATCACTATAATATATTAATATGGGCATGTCCTTGATGAATGCACTTTAGGGTTTTTAAGGAAGGATATCTGGTAACCAAATCATTTAAAAGCATGAAAAGCAACAAAACAGAGGAAGAGATAAGAATAGAGAGACATATCAAGAAAACATAAAAAAGTAAAAAACAAGACATCGAAATTAGAAATTAGTATAACTACTATAAAAATGAATATAAAGACTTAAACTTATAAACTAAAAGTGAAACTCTTTCAGTTTTTCTTAAATAACATGCAACCATAAAATACTTATAAAAGACAAACTTGTTAAGTTAAATAGGTGATAGGGATTAAGGAGTGCACTTGCTGTGATGAGCACTGGCTGATGTATGGAAGTGTTGAATCACTATATTGTACACCTAAAACTAATATTACACTGTATGTTAACTAACTGGAATTAAATTAAAAAAAAATAAAATAAAATGGCAAAATAGGCATAGTTGGTGGATAGAATGAAATAATAAAATTCAAGTGAATATTAGTTTGAGATCATTAGACAATTTGTGTTGATATAAGATAAAAATCTCAATAAAGATATTATAGTTATGAATATTCAAGTTCAAAACATCACACTAAGGAAATATTTTTAAATCTTAGGAGGAAACTGAAGATACATATTTTAGATGAGTTTTTATACACTAATAGATGTGAAAATGGTACATGGTTAATTAACTGATAATTTAATATGATATGCTTTCTGTAAATTATAAAGGAAAAGAGGTGTCTGGAAGATTTTTTATAAAATATAATTGGGATTTTTAATAAACTTTGATTGGATACATAGGTTTTCTCTATTCCACACACAAGTACAATAAAAAAAAGTGAATGTCTATTAAAAAAAATAAATCTGCAAGGAGAGATGTATGAAGCAAGCAGGGATGACCACAGATGAGAAATGTCAACCAAGTTTTCAAGAAGAAAAGTAGATGTACAAATAATAAATGATAATAGGGTTTATGTATATCTCCTTGCCTGACAAGTGCCTAAATGAGTGGCTAGTGGGTAGAGAATAGTCCAAGAATCTTGTAGATTCCTTCCACAGGGTTCCCTAAAAATGTTCAGTGATTTAGGGCCAATGCACCACTCTGAAAATATATGTGTGAGGGAGAGTTGCTGGAAGAGGACTGCTTGAAAGTGTAGGAAGAGAATTGATAAACCTTGTCACTACCTAACCAAGGGAATGCCTTCCTCCACTCCTGTTGAAAAGAAATTTACTTTTAGAAGGGGGAATCAGCAAAACTGTCCTGGGCCTACTAAATCCTCATGAAGGTGGGAAGAGGTGCCTTATTTCATGAAACTCCTTTTTCACACCTCAAACTCACTAACCACATTAAGCCAAACTGAGAGTCCTCTTCAGGAAATTGGCTACAGATACAGATGTTGGTGTAGATGGAGATGAGAATAGCTGCTCCATATAAAGCAGCCTGGTCTCATTGTGTACAGTGGATTTAAAGACCTATCAGTTGACAAACTCTGTTCACACATCTGAGCCTTCTATCAGCTTTTTTATAGGAATGCTAGTTTATAAGAATGAAAAAATAATCACAAAGAATCATCAGATGTTGAAAGAACACCTCAAAAAAAAAAAAAGACTGATTGAAACAGCAATAAAAAAGATCCATAACTCATTTGAATAATATATGATAACTATATTCCTGCATGTATCCTGATAATAAGAATAATTATATTATTGGAGACTTTACAGCCCTGACTTAGAGCATGCCTGTGATATCACACTACTAAAGAAAGATCATCAATGCATTTTATATTTCCACACTGTATGAAAATTCATTGCATAAATTACAGTCATTAAGGCCTATTGGACTGAGTCTCAAGAAAACATTTTCCCATTTTGACAAGTTCATGTTATTCATTATTGAATGATGTATCAGGATGTCTCGTCAGGTTTGCTAACAATATGTATTATTCTCCTTTGCAATCAATAACTTGACTGGCGGGCAACTCCCAGAGAGAGAGAGAGAGAGGATATTTAACTGCTTGTTTTGCCATGCTACGTCGTTCAACTTCATCTTTCAAGCTTTTTAAATATGTCACAGCACTGGCCACAGAACAGTGCTTCATAATTAGCTTCCTATTTCCTTTTGGTATTTTTGCTTTTATGAGAGGTATTTCTTGTTACAATATGTCATCCTAATACCTTGTAACCTGTTTAAAATTTTAAAATGTGTTTTCTACTTTAAGAGAGAGAAGGGATGTAAGGTGTATTTTCAACATAATTAATAATCTCCAGACCCCCCAAAATATCTGCCTGTAATTACCAAATATCAGGTCATAATATTTATTTCCAACATTCATTCAAGTCATGGTGTTGTTGGGAAACACCTTTTTATAGATTTTACATATCATTATAATGCAATGGGTGAATTATAGTACCATTTTGCTCCTTGAACCTTGAACTCAACACTGAAAAGTTCATATTTTGAAAACCAGATTAAATTATTTTCCTTCAGGAATTTGATATCAGAAGAAAAAAATACAGGTGTGCAAAATCTATGGCTTATAAATCTGGATTGATCGCAGTTAATGGAGGTTTGAATTTCCATTAGAGGAACATGTAAATTAAACTCTTCTGAATCATTTATATCTTAGTTAAATGGTGAAACTATGAGAAAATCTCATTACCAAAGTTTGAAGAAACTCAGATGCAGATAGAAGACATACCTCAAACGAGAAAATATAAAGGTATAAATGAAGATGCATTCTGAATTAGTAATATCTTAATATTTCCATCACTACTGTCTTTTTTTTTTAGTTTTGTAAAATATTTCTCTTCATTTTTTTTAAAGATTGTATTTATTTTTCAACAGAGAGAGAGAGCGAGAGAGGGAACACAAGCAGGGGGAGTGGGAGAGGGAGAAGCAGGCTTCCCGCTGAGTAAGGAGCCCGATGTGTGGGACTCCATCCCAGGACCCTGGGATCATGACCTGAGCTGAAGGCAGACGCTTAATGACTGAGCCACCCAGGTGCCCTTTTCATTTTTTTTATTAACATATAATGCATTGTTTCAGGGGTACAGGTCAGTGAGTCATCAGTCTTACACAATTCACAGAGCTCACCATAGCACATACCCTCCCCAATGTCCATCACCCAGCCACCCCATCCCTCCCACCCCCCTCCACTCCAGCAACCCTCAGTTTGTTTCCCGAGATCAAGAATCTCTTATTGTTTGTCTCCCTCTCTGGTTTCATCTTGTTTCATTTTTCCCTCCCTTCCTCTATGATCCTCTGTCTTGTTTCTCAAATTCTAAGCAAAATAAGTCAATCAGAGAAAGACAATTATCATATGATCTCCATCACTACTATCTTAATGTGAATCATCATCCTTGTCTAGATGACTGATGTCTCCCCTGTGTCCTATCTTGGCCCCCTATACACCACCTTTCATCAGCAGCCAGTTTTCTAATATGTTATCAGATCATATTACTTCTTTGTTTGAACTTACCAATGGATTTCCATTACAAATTAAGTAATAACTTTCCTTAATAATTTTCCATGGACTGCAAGACTGTACATGAAATGGATCTGGTTTCCATCTTTCATCCTCTCCCCTATGCATGAAGCGCATCTAGTTTAGCCTTCATTCTGCCCTTATTTCACAACATTTGTATTTGCTCTTCTTTCTGCATGTTTTTTTTTGTAGATCTTAGTATGTTTGCTACAGTTTCATATTTCAAGTCACAATGTACATGCTTCTGCCGTAAAGATATTCAATGGCTAATGAACTCTGTCAGAGAAAGCTATAACCTTGCTTATTGCCATTATCAGCCAGTTCATGGAGAATCGCTGTTGCTTTTCTTCTGCTTATGAAATATCATGTGAGTAAAATTAACAGAGAGAACCTAAATGATATCCAGAATCTTAACACCAAAAGGGTCTGTAAGTATAGTGTTTTAGCTTTACAACTTCTTCTGCTAGAAAGAGAGGAATGGAAGTTGAGAGAGTCAATCCAAATTATATAGATTTGGATAGGTATTGTTGATAGATAAATAGATTGGCTGGCAAATAGATATTATGAAGTACTATAATAAAACATAATGATGCTTGGCTACACACAAGGCACTTAAATAAAGACCAGGCCTGTGGGAATCCTAGAAATATGTTCAGGAAAATTCCTCCTTTTGTGGGTCCAGAAAGAGGGCAAGTGATTGCTTTTCTGCATGACAAATGCATTTTTGTTTGCATTTTCAGAGAGAGCCAACGGGGATAAAACTCATCGTCTTAATGCTAGACAAACATTCAGTTTATTGGGATACCTTTGCCACTGTTTCACTATCTACAAGTTCCTAAACATACTTTGAGATATTCTTGAACTTCTCTTCTTTTGTGAGGCATGCAACCTCCTAAGAAAACCTCTACAAACATCTCTCTATGTATCTCAGAAATGCTCCCAAGGATTTAGGACATTTGAGTCATTCATTAATCTTTTTCTTTTAACAGATTTTTACTGATGTTCAACCTGACCCAGACACTGTGCTGGGCACCAGACATAGTCCATCAGTAGAACAGAAAAGTGAACTAACAATTACGTACCGTAAGGTTAATGCCATTCTCTGTATTTGCAGAAACAAATACACAAGCTATCTACATTAATATGGGGGTCAGGGAGATATGGGCAGGGAAAGAAATGGTCAGCTTAGCTCCAGGCCTTGAAGTTTACCTAGGAAGAATTAATATGAAATGGAGTCTTTATGTCTTCAGCTGTTACTCCAGTTCTTAATGCATAGGTTTGGTTATATGATTGGATGAACGCACTTGTGTATGGGTGTGGGGGATGATAGTGTTAATATGGGTTCAGGGGAGGAAAAAACTGTTAGATTTCCCTAAGTCAATGTTAGAAAGTGATCTTGGAAAGAATATGATCCACAGTAGTTCTTCTCAACTTTAAAGTCGTCTATGTAAACTTATACCTTTGTATCTTCTCTCCAGATACCTATTCCTGATCAGTGTCCTAGTCTCTCTCTTCATCTGTGTAGCCATTGCATTAAAGCCCTTCTGTTCTAAACACTCAGAGTGGCTTATGTTTTAGTAGTTCAGTCCTGACTGATAAAGGCCCCAAAGTATTTCTACAAACTTTCCATTTAGGTATGCTGTCAGGGTTGAGTAATTTGTATCTGAGGAAATATAGCTGAATACAGTATAGTATTATACTATATATAGTATATATATACTGAGGGTAATAACTAATAGAGAACGCAGAAATGGACTCTCAACTCTATGGTCAACTAATCTCCAACAAAGCAGGAAAGAATATCCAGTGGAAGAAGATAGTCTCTTCAACAAATGGTGTTGAGAAAATTGGACAGCCACATGCAGAACAATGAAACTGGACCACTTTCTTAAACCATACACAAAAATAAATTCAAAATAGATGGAAGACCTAAATGTGAGACAAGAATCCATCAAAATCTTAGAGAACACAGGCAGCAACCTCTTTGAGGGTTATTACTATATCTCTATAGTAATAACCTAGCTGTACATACTATCAGATGCAAACTGTGAAAGCTTTGATGTAGAACCCCACTCTATACTTCAAAACATCTGGGTGTTTATTAATTCCAGCTGTGAAGAATGCATTGAGACTCTGGCTCTCCATGTGACCAGATGTAAGCAATCATTGAGCAAACTGAGTATTGAGCAATATATTAAATCTACAAGTGTTCCAGTGTGACAGATAATAACATGCCTTGTCATCGCTTCTCAGCCTTTTGGCTAAGATCAAGTGAAGAACATGCCATGTCAGGTTATCAAGACCTTGAATTACAGCTTAGTAAATATGAAAACTATTTGGATAGCTTGTGGGGACTCCATTGTATGCCTGGCAGAACGGGAACACATAATAATGAAGGTCTTGGTCCTGCTATAGTTTTATCAGGTTGGTGAGCAATAGTGATGAGCTTGATGCTAATTATATGTGGGTACTTCCTGGATATTGTGCTAAAACCCTAGTGAAACTGTGGCAGCTATTCATAAATACAGATATGTTTTGTGGAGATACTGTGTCTACTTTTCTGCTATCCTGTCATCAAGGATTGGGTTCCATATTTAACAATATACAGCTTGTCAAATTTGACCTTTGGCCAAGCTGGTTGCCTTATCCTTGAACCCTGGACTACTGAAGGGTACCTGGAACCCAAGAAGATATTGAGTTGTATTCAAACTTACTGTACCCCTTCAGTTGTGCTTTTCTCAGACCAAGTAATTGTTAATGCATCTTCCTTATGAACCTGTTTTACAACAGATTTTCTCTCTCTGCATTTTGAACCCTAACTCTGAACACTTTTTCACCTGCCACTATTGTCCTTAGTGTCCAGCCCACTATAGACATGGTTGTGGAATAATCAACCCTGCCATATAATGTTAAATGAACACATCACCTGATGAAGTCCCAATAGTTCATTTTTCTTTTGTTTCCCTTGCCTCTGGAGACATGGCTAGCAAGAAGTTGCTGCAGCCAAGTTCAAAGAGGTTGCTGCCTGTGTTCTCTAAGATTTTGATGGATTCTTGTCTCACATTTAGGTCTTCCATCTATTTTGAATTTATTTTTGTGTATGGTGTAAAAATTGGTCCAGTTTCATTGTTCTGCATGTGGCTGTCCAATTTTCTCAACACCATTTGTTGAAGAGACTTCTTCCACTGGATATTCTTTCCTGCTTTGTTGGAGATTAGTTGACCATAGAGTTGAGAGTCCATTTCTGCGTTCTCTATTCTGTTCCATTGATCTATGTGTCTGTTTTTGTGCCAGTACCATACTGTGTTGATGATTACATCTTTGTAATACAGCTTGAAGTTCAGACTTGTGATGCCTCCAGCTTTGGTTTTCTCTTTCAACATCCCTCTGGCTATTTGAGCTCTTTTCTGGTTCCATGCAAATTTTAGAATTGTTTGTTCCAGCTCGGTGAAAAATGCTGATGATATTTAGATAGGAATTGCACTGAATGTGTAGATTGCTTTGTCAGGATAAAAAGCTTTTGCACAGCAAAGGAAACAGTCAACAAAACTAAAAGGCAACCTGCAGAATGGGAAAAGATATTTGGAAATGACATATAAGAGTAGGGGCTAGTATCCAAAATCTATAAAGAACTTACCAAACTCAACACCCAAAATTAAAAAATCCAGTCAAGAAATGAGCAGAAGACACGAACAGACATTTTTCCAAAGAAGACATACAAATGGTTAACAGACACATGAAAAAATGCTCAACATCACTCAGCATCAGGGAAATATAAATCAAAACCACAATGAGATACTACCTCACACCGGTCAGAATGGCTAAAATGAACAACTCAGGAAACAGCAGATGTTGGCAAGGATGTAGAGAAAGGGGAACCCTCTTACACTGTTGGTGGGAATGCAAACGGTGCAGCCACTCTGGAAGACAGTATGGAGGTTCCTCAGAAAGTTAAAAATAGAAGTATCCTACAACCCAGCAATTGCACTAACAGGTATTTATTCAAAGGATATAAAAATAGTGATTCAAAGGGGCACATGCACCCCAGTGTTTATAACAGCAATGTCCACAATAGCCAAATTATGGAAAGAGCCCAGGTTTCCATTGACAGATGAACGGATAAAGAAGATGTGGTAATAGGGGTACCTGGGTGGCTCAGTCAGTTAAGTCTGTTAAGTCTGACTCTTGATTTCGGCTCAGGTCATAATCTCAGGGTTGTGAGATCGAGCCCCTCGTTAGGCTCTGAGCTCAGTGCAGAGTCTGCTTGAGATTCTCTCTCTCCCTCCCCCTTTGCTTCCCCCACCCCTGCATTCTCTCTTTTAATCGCTCTCTTTCAAATAAATAAATAAATCTTTAAAAAAAAAGATGTGGTATTTATATACAATGGCATATTATGCAACCATCAAAAAGAATGAAATCTGTCATTTACAACAACATGTATAGAACTAGAGGGTATTATGCTAAGCGAAATAAGTCAGTCAGAGAAAGACAAATACAGAAAGAAGTGGTGGACCACTTCTTACAGTACAGTATGATTTCACTCATATGTGGAATTTAAGAAACAAAACAGATGGACATAGGGGAAGGGAAGGAAAAATAAAATAAGACAAAGACAGAGGGGGAGGCAAACCATAAGAGACTCTTAACTATAGGAAACAAACTGAGTATTGCTGGAGGGGAGGTAGGAAGAGGGATGGGGTAACTGGGTGATGGGCATTAAGGAGGGCACTTGATGTAATGAGCACTGGGTGTTATATGTAACTGATAAATCACTAAATTCTACCCCTGAAACTAATAATACACTATATACTAACTAAATTGGATTTAAATAAAAATTTTAAAAAATGAACACATCTCTTTACTTTGAATAAGAGGAAACTGCACAAAAAGTTTGTCATAAAGAACAGACTTTATTTACATTACCTCTAATGTGAAACCTCCCAATCAGAGTTAACTTTAACCTTGTTTAACTAGATTTTAAATACAACATCCTTTCAACATGCACAATGGCAGTTTTCAGTATATCCTTTAAATAAACAAAGTGTTTGATTCTCAAGTGTTTTGTTTCATGAAATTTTTATTAGCAGTGGTCTTCTTAAGGCAGACTTGGCATTTTTTATCTTGTATTTTTTTCTTCTCGAAGTAAGGTCTTATTATTTGCTTGGCACATTTATTCTGCTCAACTTCAGTTGTACAACCTAGCCAGCACAGCCCTCTCTGACTATGGCAGTGTCCTGTATTGCATTAGGATCTGTCTTCCTCTGGTTGTGGAAATCATGCAGTGCCCCATCCCTCATCCAGCCTAGCTTCTTATTGTTGGTCATGAGCCATTTCAAAAATGAGGGTTGCATTCTGTAGAGGAAAAGAAGTTTTGGTTTAGAACAAATCAATGTTTCAGGTATTATATAGCCACTGAGGTTTCCTGTATTCTATCTTCCTTCAGCCAGTTTCCTGAAGCATTCCTGTTTTTACTCGCTTTTGTGAATGTACTAGGATTTGACAAATAAATCAATAGAAATATATCTTCTAGGCACAATAAGGATTACATAAGAAAAATAATAATGAATACAAATAAAAAAAACATGGTAATGCATATCACCTGTCAAATTAATAAATAATAAAAAATAATCATAATGGCCAATCATAGTGATGATATAGGAGTAAATTGATTGTTGATAGCCTTATAAATTTAAAAAATCCTTTCTGAAAACCTTCCAAAAATCTGCATAAAATATTTTAAAATGTCCAGATCCTTGTTTTCACTAAAATCATACAAAAACATTTTAAGAAACATGCAGTGGCATACAGTCAAGTATTTGTCAGTAACAAACCTATGACCTTTATAAATGTTCAAATTAAAGGAATGTTCAGGTAAGCTAAAGTTGAACTATTCAAAGAGTGATCCTCAGACAGGCAGCAGGAGTGTTACCTGGGATCATTTTATAAATGCAAATTATTGGTCTCTATTCCAGACCCACTGTATCAGAATCTAGAGACAGTGCCCAGAATTCTGTGCTTTAATAAGCTTTCTTGGAAAATTTTACACATGCAAAGTTTGAGAAACATTAAACCACAGTACCTCTTAAAAAAAAAAAAACCTACCAAAATTTAAGTAGTAAATTAATATATTTTTTCAAAAGTCTATGTGTACCTTTATCTCTTTACAAAAATAAGATCATCATACTATTTGGTAGCAGGTACAACATAGAAAATATTGGAAAATATAGCGTTTCAGATGTATGTGGAAAAGACAGATACTTCAATAAAAGAGAAAAAAATTCTTATTTTATAACAAAACAACACTTTACAAAGTATTCTGATAAGTAGTTAATGTAAAATTTACAAAAAGTAATAAAACCTAGGAGGAAATGCACTTGTCATAAATTTGCCTTTACACACACAAACATACACACATGAACAGAAAGGAAGAAGGCAAAAAGTAGACCCAGATAAGATGTAATTGATCCAAAATACAAATTTATATCATTGCATTCTGAAAACTGACTTTAAAAACATAGCCCTATAAATAAAAAGGAAAAGGAAAGAAGACGATTGTGAAGGAGAGAGATAAAAGAATGCAGCAGCCATAAAGCTGATTAAGCTCCTGCTAAACATAGCTTAATGCAGATAATAACTATAAAATCTGGACCCCTTCAAAAAATGGGTCCATATGAAGGTTATGACACAGGTGAGTTTCTCATTTTTATGGGTTTTTATTCTTAAGGGTTGTCTTTCTTTTGTGCAGAATGGCTAAAACTACAATAAAAAAGGCAGTTTTTCTGGTTTGAAGAGCCAGACATCACAATTTGGAGAAAGCACAAACACTGAAGTGTGAAGAGGTAAACCTAGAAAGGAAGGAGTTACAGAAGGTGGACCCTAAACCCTGTGCAAAATTATCTGTAGTCACTGGCTGACCACAGAATTCTGTCTAAAACAAACATATCTTTCTAAAATGAAGGCAAAATAAAGGTCCCTACAGATTAAATAAGTTAAAAACTAAGAATTTGTCACTAGCAGATATACAGTACAAGAAATGCTAAAGGAAGTTCCTTAGTGAAGGTAAGTGATATCATATAGAAAATCTAATCTTCCTAAAATAATAAAGATGGTTGGTAATGGTAAATACTATTAATACATTTTATCAATAATTTAAGGAATAAACAACATCAGTTTTACATTTAAGAAAATGTAGGAAGAAGGGATACTTCTCAGTTCATTTTCTATGGCCAAATCTGACAGAATACTAAAAAATAAAAATTTAAAAAGTGCCAATGAATATTCCTTATGACCATACACATAATATATTTAATAAATTATTAGCAAATCAAATCCCTATGTGGTAGGAATATAACATTTTTCTTAGAAATACAAGGTTGATTTAACATCCAAAGAACAAAAATTATAATTTACTAAATTAACACAATAAAGGAGAAAAACTATATAATCATTTCCATACATGGAAGAAAAGCATTTGACAGAATTTCACATCCATTCCTAATAAAACACTCTCAATTTGATAAAGGGTATATACCAAAACTCTACAGCTGACATCAAGCTTAGTGACAAAATACCAAATTCCCTGAAGATTAGTAACAGCAAGGCAAGGGTGCCACTTCTACTCAACTTTTACTTAGAGCTTCAAGAAAACTGCAGTAATGCAATTTAAAAAAAATGGAAGGCATAAAGATTAAAAAGAAAGAATTAAAGGTATCTTAACTCAGAGATGACATCATTGTATATACAAAATGTCTTAAGTAACTATAAAATTACAAGCATACCTCAGAAATATTATGGGTTTGGTTTCAGACCACTGCAACAAAGTGAATAAGGCAATAAGGCAAGTGAAATGAAATTTTCAGTTTGCTAGTGCATGTAAAAGTTATGTTTACTCTTCACTGTAATCTATTAAGTGTGCAATAGTATTATGTCTAAAAACACAATGTACCTTAATTTAAAATTACTTTATTGCTGGGACACCTAGGTGGCTCAGTCGCTAAGCATCTGCCTTCAGCTCAGGTCATGATCCCCGGGTCCTGGGATCGAGTCCCGCGTTGGGCTCGCTGCTCAGCGGGAAGCCTGCTTCTCCCTCTCCCACTCCCCCTGCTTGTGTTCCTGCTCTCGCTATCTCTCTCTCTCTGTCAAATAAATAAATAAAATATTAAAAAATGATTTAAAAAATTACTTTATTGCTAAAAATGCTAACCAACATCTAGGCCTTCTGCAAGTCATAATCTTTTTCTGGTGAAGAGTTTTGCCTTAATGTTGATAGCTGCTGACTTATCAGGGTGGTAGTTGCCAAAAGTTGGGGTGACTATGGCAATTTCTTGAAAGAAGACACAATGGGGCCCCTGGGTGGCACAGTTGGTTAAACGTCCGAATCTTGATTTCAACTCAGGTCATATCTCAGGGTCTTGAGATCAAGCCCCACATCAGGCTCCAAGCTCAGTAAGGAGTTGACTAAGGTTTCTCTCTCCCTCTCCCTCCACCCCTTCCCATGCTCTCTCTCTCTCTCAAATAAATAAATAAATCTTTAAAAAGAATATACAAGGATGTTTGCCACATCGATTGACTCTTCCTTTAATGAACAATTTTCTGTAGCATGTGATGCTGTTTGATGGCATTTTACCGACAGTAGAACTTCTTTCAAAATTGGAGTCCATCCTCTGAAAACTCTGCCACTGTTTTATCAACTATGCTTATGTCACATCCTAAATCTTATTTCAACAGTCCTCACAGCATCTTACCAGGAGTAGTTTCCATCTCAAAAACCAGTTTCTTACTCATCCATAAAAGCAACTCCTTATCCATTAAGATTTTATCCTGAGATTGCAATGATTCAGTCACATCTTCAGGCTCCACTTCTAATTCTAGTTCTCTTTCTGTTTCTGTCACATCTGCAGTTACATCCTGCATTGAAACCTTGAATCCCTCGAAGTCATCCATGAGGGTTGGAATCAACTTTTCCAGACCCTCGTTAATGTTGATATTGTGACATCTTCCCATGAATTATGCACGTTTATAATGGCATCTAGAATGGTGAATTCTTACCAAAAGGTTTTCAATTTACTTTGCTCAGATTCTTGTAGAGGAATCACTATCTATGACAGCTATAGTCTTATGAAAGGTATATTTCTTAAATAATAAGACTTTAAAGTTAAAATTACTCCTTGATCCATGGGCTACAGAATGGATGTTGTGTTAGCAGACATGAAAACAACATTAATCTCATTGTACATCTCCATCAGAGCTCTTGGGTGACGAGGTGCATTGGCAGTAAGCAGGAATATTTTGAAAGAAATCTTTTTTTTTTTTTTTTCTGAGTGGTTATGTGTCAACAGCAGGCTTAAAATATTCAGTAAACCATGTTGTAACAGATGTGCTGTCATTCAGCCTTTGTTGTTCAGAGAGAATACATTTAGGATCATTCTTTTTTTTTTTTTTTTTTTTTTTTTTAACCTAGGATTTTCACAATGGTAAGTGAGCACTGGCTTCAACTTAAAGTCACCAGTTGCATTAGCCCTGAACAAGAGAATTGGCCTGTCCCTTGAAGCTTTAGAGCCAGGCATTGACTTCTCTCTAGCCATCAAAGTCTGAGATGGCATCTTCTTCCAATAGAAGGCCATTTTGCCTACATTGAATATCTGTTGTTTAGTGTAGCCACCTTTATTATCTTAGATCTTCTGGGTAATTTGCTGTAGCTTCTACATCAGCACTTGCTGCTTCACCATGCACTCTTACATTATGGAGATGGTGCCTTTCCTTAAATCTTATGAACCAACCTCTGCTAGCTTCAAACTTTTGTAACTTCTTCACCTTTCTCAGCCTTTGTAGATTGAAGAGATTTAGGGCTTTGCTCTGGATTAGGCTTTGGATTAAAGAAATGTTGTGGCTGATTTGATCTATCCAGACCACTGAAACTTTCTCCATAACAGCAATAAATCTGTTTTGCTTTGTTATTATTTGTATGCTCACTGGGGTACACTTTTAATTTCCTTCCAGAACTTTATGTCTGCATTCACAACTTGGCTGTTTGATTTAGATTTTGGACTATCTTGGCTTTCCACATGCCTTCCTCACTAAGCTTGATCATTTCTATCTTTTGACTTAACGTGAGAGATGTGTGCCTCTTCACTTGAACACCTAGAGGCCATTGCAGAGTTATGAATTAGCCTAATTTGAATCTTGTTGTATCTCAGGGAGTATGGAAGCCCAAGGAGAAGGAGAGAGACAGGGAAACAGCCAGTTGGTGAGGCAGTCAGAGGATTAAGTTTGTCGTCTTATATGGGTAAGGTTCGTGGCACCCCAAAACAATTACAACTGTAACATCAAAGATCACTGATTACAGATCACTATGACAAATATAATAATAATGAAAAAGTTCAAAACATTGTGAGAATTACTCATATGTGACACAGAGACATGAAGTGAGCAAATGCTGTTGGAAAAATGGTGCCAGTAGACTTTCTTGATGAAAGCTTGCCACAAGCCTTCAGTTTGTTAAAAACACAATTATCTGAGAAACACAATAAATCAAAGTATGCCTACAGTAGACCTAATATGTAAGTTTAGCAAGATTGCAAGATGGAGGTCTACATTTAAAAATATAAACTTATATACACCATCAGTAAATGATTAAAAAGTAGAATTATTACATTATAATACCATCAAGCCCCAAAATAGGAGTAAATTTAACAAGAGATATTCACAATTTCTACACTGAAAACTATAAAACATTGCTGAGAGAAACTGGGTAAATCCTAAATAAATAAATGTAAAGATATATCATGATCACAGATCAGAAGGCTCAATATTGTTAAGATGTCAGTTCTCCTGAAATTGATTTACAGATTCAGTGTATTCCCAATCAAAATCCCAGGAGGCTTTTTTAAGAAACTGACATGCTGAGTCAAAATTTTATGTGAAATGCAAAGGGAGTGGAAAAGACAAACAATATTAAGAAAGAAACAAAGTTGGATGAATCTACTGCCTGATTCAAGACTTAAATCTTCAGTCAACAGGACAGCATGATACTGGCATAAGGAATGACAGCTGTATGAATGGAGCAAAATAGAGGGGCCATAAATAGACCAGCATTTACACAGTTATTTGATTTTTATCAGAGGCATCAAAGCAATCTACACGCAAATTGATTGGGATCGTGTTTCTATTTGCATTTTTCATCTTTGGAAAAATATTTAAATTTGAAAACATCACACGTTACACACATAAGGTAAAATAGTTGCTGTATCACTCTAATGGCAGAGTGAATTAGTATAGTCAATTTAGAAAACAATTGGTATTATTTAGAAAAAAGAACCATCTGGCATGATATACTGTAAGCATATGACAGTGACTTCCTCTGAAGATGAAGAAAGTGAAAAGACACTTGTCAGCAGTAGAGGAAATGTTCCAAGGGGACTTACTTTATCTGTTCTATGCAACTGTTTGTAAAAGAGAATGTATGCATATATTAGAATATTTAAAATGTATGTGTGGTAAAGATAGACTGGAAATAAATATTGAGTTGTTTATTCTGCTAAAAGAAATATGTGTGTTTGTTGACTGTTGGTACTTTTCTATATTTCTGTATTTTAAATATTACACCACTCAAGACCTGCAATTGCTGTAGTCAGTTCTTACAAAAAATACATTCCATCTTGTTCCTAACTTCCTCAGGTCTTATTCCATTTCTCAGATGCAGGAGCTTAGCCCAAGCTTCAACTGTCAATACTTGATTCTCAGGTCTCTCGCTCCATGTAAACATTCTAATCCTATTACAAAAATGGATTTGCCCTAATCCTTTTATTATCGGGCATTCAATAACCTAGAATATCCCTCTATAGGAGTTTGCCTTGCAAAGGGCTAGCTCTAGAGCCAGCAATTACTCAAGCTCATGTATCTTCTCCTTTTCTTTTATTCTGCACAGCACCTCAAGAGTGGGGTCCTTTTATCCCTCCATGATGGCTAATGATTTATCATTCTCTGTATCAGTCCAGTCCTGTGATAACTAAGCTCCAGTGTGTTTTATCCAAACTACATAGGATCCACAGATAGGATCAATCTGCCTTTGGAAACTGCAGTATTTGGTCATGCCCTGACTAAATCCTGAGCTTTAGGTATTTTGGCTGTATCCTGGAGGCACTGCTGCCCCTGACTGCTGTTGTGAGCATTCAGGATAGGGTTTTCCTATGGATGCAACCTGGTCTTAGGTCTTACCGTTACTGAAGTCTCCCTCCAGCTTTATCATCTCACACAGGGACCTTTTTCCTTTTTTCAGGATCAGTGATATTTACGGCACCAAGAGTTTGTTGAGACTTTCTTAACCTAACAATGGAATAAACTGCAATTTATTACTTCATTTAAAAAAATCTAATTTCAATATTATATTGTCCTCAATTAGACACATTATAGACATGTTCAAGAAAAATGGCTCTGTCCCCTCAGTCACAGTGCTGCGTTACCACTGATCTTTGAGCCTACTGCTGTCTATAAGGCACCCTGCTCTTCAGCAGAATTGTTACTTTATATGTATCAGAGATTCTATAATGACTGCAGATTTCTTGGCTCCTATGGGTGCAAATTCTCACTATTCACACTTCACTATCTTTCTTTTAATGCACTTTTATATGTAAAAATACAATTTTTGCTAACAGACACTGAAACCATATGTAGTATGTAAAAGGAGTCACTATCTTTCTAATGATTTTTCAGAACTGCCTGCCCCCTATTATTCCAGAAATGATTTCTTTCCCTGTTCTCTCTGTTTCACTGCTCTGTTGACTTTCCTTTTCCTCCACGTTCTGCTGTAGATTGGAAAGGATATCCAAGAACTGGTTATATTTTAGCCAGAAAAGTAAAACTTCCTCATTTAGAAATGTCGGAGTCACCGCTGTGGAATGAAATGTGATTGATTATATGATAACAGTGTTTGTTACAGAATTAAGCATACTTGACCTGGCTTAAGCAGCCTACGGTTTTATAGTTAAAATGATATGTTAAGTTTAACATGTACTGTTAAACAAATCCTACCAATGCCCTTCTACTTATTAAAATTCTAACCAACCTTTCGTTTACAAGTTTAAATTACATTCCACGGACATTTTCTTGATCTCTCTTTGGAATTAACTGATCTTCCGCCTGTATTTGCATAAAATGTTATTTTTTATTTCAATAAAAATACTTCTGTAATATGGAATTAATAGTTTTAAAAAATATCGAACTTCTGTCATATGGAATTAATAGTTTGTTGTTTTAAAAAAAGATATTTAACACCCCAACCTAAATATGAGCTCTGTTGAGGACAGGAACATTCATGTCATCTGTCTGAGAATGTAACAGATTTAAAATAGTTAATATTCAAAATACATTTGGAAACTCCTCTTTTACATATTTAAAATGTAAGTATAAAATAAGGCCAGACATTTTAAGTGTAGAACTAGGTTAACTTTCAAAATTAAAATTGAGATAAGAAATAATAAATACCAACACCACAGAACCTCCCTCTGACTCTTCCTAATCAATAACATCATTATAAATTAGTTTTGTCGGTTTTTTAAACTCATGTCATTAAACCACAAGGTATGTATTCCTTTGTGTCTGGCTTCTTTCATTCAACATATTTCTGTGTAATTAATAATTCTTGTTGCTTATGGTAGGAGTTCATTTTATTTTATTGAAGTATAGTATTTCACTGTGTGAATATTCCACATTATATTTATTCATTTTACTACTGATGAACCCTTGATTTGTTTCAAGGGTTTGGCTATTTGGTACATATATATATATATACTTAAGTCAGTTGAATGCATGTGTGTGCCTTACTGGTGTAAGATACACATGTGTATATGTTAAGCTTTGGAAGCTTACTGGTCTGGACTTTGTCCAACTCAGGTCTCCAGGCCTGTGTACACTGATCTGATCTGTACATGGTCAAGATATTTCTGAACTTCTTGCTTACTTTTGTCCCAGGATAATTTGTGGAAATAAAATAAATATAAAATATATATGGAGATATATATATATATGGATAAACTTTTTAACATAATTATTAAAAAATGCTATCAGGCATTTTATGGTACTGACTAAATTTTATATATTTCACATTAAATCGGGTCTATTTTGTCTCATTTATGTGTTTTACTGAAACTAATATAACATCTAGTATCACCATAAGAACTATCAATATGATGCTCTCCTATGATTTCCCTCCACAAAAGCCTGGCACTTAGCACATTAATATTCAAGTCTGGTAGAAGTCGTAGTGAATCTCTCAATCCATATCATTATTTCGTTCATACCCACACTCTTGAAATGGACTTGACAGATAAGACTAAGAAAGACAAAAGAATAGATTTGTTTATGTAGAGATTATTTTAAGCTTGCTGGAAGCAGCAGAAAAATCTCAGGGGAGGAAATAAGAAACAGTCAGGCAATCTGTGTGCCTCTCATCTTCCAGCAGTTCCTAGAGGTTGCATATAAGAAGATTAGGAAGCAAAACAGAATTACCATTGAAAAGCTTTCTAATGAAAACAAATTTACCATGTTTGATTGCTTAAATTTGTCATCACTTTTTGACAACAGCATAATATGGAGAGATGATTGAATACAATAGAATTATTTACTACATAAACAATTTGGGACAGTTTGGTTATTGAGACACAGATAATATTTCCATCACAATTTTAAATTACTATTTTAGTGCCCAAATCTAATTTAAAAAAGAAAGGAAAATAGGGGCACCTGGGTGGCTCAGTCATTAAGCATCTGCCTTCGGCTCAGGTCATGATCCCAGGGTCCTGGGATCGAGCCGCATCTGCCTCCCTGCTCAGCGGGAAGCCTGTTTCTCCCTCTCCCACGCCCCCTGCTTGTGTTCCCTCTCTCGCTGTGTGTGCATGTGTCTCTCTCTGTCAAATAAATAAATAAATAAATAAATAAATAAATAAATCTAAAAAAAAAGAAAGGAAAATAAATACGACATTGCTCCTAATACACAAAGAATGTTGTTAGATACTTAATTTTGTATAAATATTTGACATACAGAATATGCAGTGCCTAACCTTATATATGCTTTCGCATCAGTGATGTTTTTTCTGCCTACCTATATTACAGGCTGCACAATGTTTTCCAAAATATCCCTTATTTTCACTGACAGCACAAATAAATATGTGAGCAATAAATGACTGTATAATGAGTGAATGAAAAAAAAAGTTAGCAATGTCTGTCATTCTTAGGTGTAGTGGGGACTCAGAAGTATAGCTATTTACTCTGTTGTGCTAAATTCCATTGTCAACTTAGTAAATCTGGAAATCCCCTTCCCCGTATGATACTGAAGTAAAGATTTTATTTATTTATTTGACAGAGAGAGATTGAGAGAGAGAGAGAGAGAAAGAGCATGCACAAGCAGGGGGAGAGGGTGAAGGCCCGATGCAGGGCTAGATCCCAGGACCTGAGGACCATGACCTGAGCTGAAGGCAGACATTTAACCAACTGAGCCACCCGGGCACCCCATGATACTGAAGAAAAGAGAGCCAGAAAATAATTTGCATGAGATTTGGGAGGTGAAGAAAAACATTCTGTTGTGATCAGATTGTGATGAGAGATAGAGAGATAGGTTCCATCCTGTTTTCTTGTTCTTTTGGTTTTTGTCAAGCTCTTCCCTGACTGTGGGCCATCTCTGCTGTACAACAGCATCCCCCACACCCACCAGCAGATACTAGGCAGTGGTAATTATACACAGAGAACAGATTCCCATAAACCACTGCACAAGCTCCCTCTTTGCAATCTGACTTTAACAACCACAGGTAGTTAGTTGACTTCCAGCATGTTCCTGTCTTTTCACCCTTGCTAATGCTTCAGGATAATTGATGACTTGTCTGATTCTTCAACTCCATCCTTCCCTTCCGGGTCTTCTCTTCCCGAGATCTTCACACATTTATAGAAGGCCACTTCCTATAATAATACTTTCCCCCATGCTACTCAGAGAGTTTATGTTTCCCTGACTAAGAACATAATTAATGGATCAGTATTCAGTGGTTTACATTCTGTTGCCAGTGTCAAGACTGGCCGATTAGTAACTTAAGACATGTAATTGATGGGGCGTCTGGGTGGCTCAGTTGGTTAAGCATCTGCCTTCAGCTCAGGTCATGATCCCAGGGTCCTGGGATCGAGCCCCACATCGGGCTCCCTGGTCAGCGGGAAGCCTGCTTCCCCCTCTCCCACTCCCCCTGCTTGTGTTCCCTCTCTCGCTGTCTCTCTGTCAAATAAATAAATAAATAAAATCTTAAAAAAAAAAAAACTTAAGACATATAATTGAGAGCAAAATTCAATCATCTTTTATTTAAAAAAATAAAATTAAACATTAGGAGAAGTCAGTGAGGTTTCAAATGGTCATGGAAAGCTGAAAGGAGAAAGTGATACTTTATTGGGGTATTTAATGTTAGAGAGTGGAACAATAAGGAGTCCAAAGAGGACAATACAGGAGTAGAAAAAAATGAGGGGGAATGGGCAAAATGGGTGAAAAGGAGTGGGCAGTACAGGCTTCCAGTTATGGAATAAACAAGTCATGGGAATAAAAGTACATCATAAGGAATATAGTCAATGATACTGTAAAGTGTTCTGTAGTGACAGATGGTAGCTACCCTTGTGGGGGAGCATAGCATAATGTATAGAGATGTTGAATCATTATATGTATACTGAAACTAATGTAACATTGTGTATCAACTATACTTAAATAAAAAAAGTCAGAAGGCAAAAAGAGAGATATAACTAAACTTCATGTTATGTTTGGGACAAACAGAAGCTTAAGGAGATATCAGAAAATTGTTGAAGAATTTTTTGATAGATTCCTATATGTAGAGAAAGGCCCTATGCTGCGTTGTTTCAGTATAGATGGATTTTTCAGTTCAAATAGTTTATTTCCAACTGCCACGGAAATAGACTGCTTCCTGAAAATCTAGGTTATCTCGGTGAGCCCCTTCTCTGTCTCTGTTAGATAAATCTACTCCATCAGCAACTTCCTTACTCAGGCTCCTTTTGTGGCAAATAAGGGACATAATATTTGTACCGCAGGGTCTACCTCTTTTAAAAAATGTTTTCCTGTTGGTTTTTCTATGAGTTTTGCTCCCCCTGATTCCTTCTTGCTCTCAGATGTCCCTTCATCCTTCTCTCCACCTCAATATGCATTGACTTCTGCCTGATCTCAGTCACTTATGGTATTCTATACAAATTTGGGGATCTACAGATTGTACTTAGGTCCTAGTTTGACTAAATGTAAAGTGTGCAAGGAGATACATAGATAAAATATAATTGGTTATTTTAAAACTCTTAATTTCTTTAGAATAGACAATAACTGGTATATTTAGCCACATTCAACTGGAAGTGACAACATAATTTTTTAATCCTAGTTCTTTCTCATTTCTCAGATATTAGTTTCCTGAAACCTGCATAATGTGTTATTCAAATATCAGTGTCCATTGTATAGCTGTTACTAAGTATCAACCTCATCTGGATGCATTAAAGGAGCCTTCAGTATTCCTTTTGAATTACCTTCTATAATAAGAAGTGAAAGTTAGAAATTTTGTTATTGTTGTTGTTTTTAGAAATAGACAGATGGAACCTATACCTTCAGCATTTTTCTTAGGACATTTAGCTGGTCCCTTATCTTGCAATACATTATTAGAGTAGCTTTGTACATGATCTATGTAAGGTGTAATCACTATTAATTCTATTCCTAATATTTTCAGAACTATTGGAGATATTTACAGTTTCCAATTCCCTACTAACAGTAGAATATACTATAAATACATGTTGCATAGTCCAATATATACTTAAGAGAATATTCATAGAATACACATATATGTTGATATCTTCTCATCAAAATTTAATTTAAAAATAAACTACCTGTAAAATCCACCCCTTTTTTGTATTACTGGTATCTTTTTGTACCTATTTCTATAATTTACTAGTAGTATTTCTATTTACAAATATGATTAAAGACACATGATATTATCACACAGTTTATGACAATTAGTTATGATTATTATTTTTATTACAGTGCTCACAATTTCCCCATTTGACAAAGAAATATCTTTAAAATGGTTCAACTTTCACTTAAGCACTCCTGGACATTTTGAAAACCCTTTGCTTTCTGGCAATAATTAGCATTACCAGGTTCATCTAGATTTCATACCACTGGATTATCCTAGATAATAATCATACCCCTAGATTTATAATTCACTTAATTTTCAGAAGACAAGGTCATTTCATATGTATTTTGAGGAAGTTGCTATTGCAGCTGCTAGCACCAATTACACTAGAATTGTAATAAAATATAAAATTTATCATAGAAGCACTTATAAATGAGTTTATTTTTACCCAAATCCAAAAAAGCTTCATTGTTTAAAAGTATTTTTATAACTTAACCATGATTTAACCTCACATGTATCATTTAGAGATTCTAGTCAACACATAATATTTTTATAAGACTTTGTGTAAAAAAAAACTTATATTGATTTTTTTCAGATTCAGAACTCTGACAATGATTTACTCATTTGTGCTGAATTCCACTTCTGTGTCATAATCTATGAGAATTTTTAGAGACAAAATTTTCATCAAATTATGGAGTTCTCATGGAATATATAGGATTTGAGGAAGACATACATCAAACAAAATATCACTCAACTTTGCATATAATTATAGGGGATTGATTTCTATGAAAGTAAATTATATAGTTCTATGAAAGAAATAATCTTGATAGTTATAAAATAAAGAAGCAAGGATTAGGAAACTTCCCAAAGACTTAAGTAAAATAGATTACATGACCATTTATATTTGAGAAAGCCAATAACACGTCAATCAATATGAGCTTGCTCTAAGATCAGGAAAAGACGTAAGTACTTTGTCATAATTTCTAGCAATGCAACAAAGATATTATCTGTTGATCATCAATAATAGTAGATAAATCAGGATCATTCATTCATTCATTCACCAAACCATTATTGAGAATGCACAATGTGTAGGTAGAATACATGTACTGGGGACACCAGATGAAAAAGTCATGTCTGTGCATCCATGATCTTACCAACTATGAGCAGACTGATACATAATTAAATGAATGTAAGGCAATGTGACATGTAATAGGAGAGTAATGGGGATGGGGGGAATTACCATCTTATTCAGGAGAGATCATTTAGTTTAGTTGATTTTGTTTTGTTTTCTGAAAACACAGGAGAAAATATCACCTGTGGAGCCTCTTGGGATGAAAGAGGGTGAGCCTTAAGATAGTAAGTGCAAGTGTATGTCAGGAAAGAGAAAGCATGAATCAAAGTATGTATATGTGAGAGTAATGACAGAGTCAGTGAATTAGAAAGACTTGGTGTGTTGAGTACAGGGAACCTGGGGTTGGGAAGAAAGAGGGAATTAGTTAAATAGGTGTCTAATTCAAAGTAATACAGGGTGGTTAAAAGTGTTCTCATTGGAGTTGGAGCTAAAGCAAGTCTGAACACATTTTCTTTGTAATCTCAGCAAAGTTACACCCTCAAAAAGTAGTTTATCCTCTATAAAATGAGAGGCTTATAATATTTTCTTCATATGAGTTCTGGAAGATTAAATGAGATAATAATTTCAATGAGTTTAGTACAGTGTTCACACTGTGACTAATGGTTGTTATTAATATTGTTATTGCCATACACTATGTGCATTCTGTTCATCCTAGGACTCAACATGGGATAATAAGGGATCCTGGATTTTTGTATTTAATATTTTGGATTCTCTTCACACATTCAAAATAATTTTAAAGTTCTAAATTTAATGAACAAGTCATTAAACACTAAATTCCATCCCAAATAATAAAATGTTTGCCTTAATTGAATTTCCTTTTAACAGAATATATGAACACAACGACACTTTAACAAAAATCACTGGTTGAAAGTGAAGCAAGGTTTGCAAACTTTTTAATCCATATATGGTTTATTTTTTTAAATATTTGGCGAGCATGTGTGATGCATAGAAATAGAGCTACATAGGTATTTATTTAGCAAATTTCCTTTATTTTTTAGTCTTTTTTCCTGCTTTTGGATATCAACTTCACAGCAATATAGTTGCAGTAACTATGGGGCCTGTATAAACTCAGTACAATGCGACAATCTCAATAAACAGATTCACATCCATAGGCAGAAATTTGAAGGTAACTACTCTGTCACAGCATGTGAAACATTTTTTACAACAGAGTGATACACATCAATCTCTTTTTAAATAGCCAACAATAACCACTAAAACCAGCATGCAGTCATTCTTTGAAATCCTCTTTGGACACAAAATACTTTGGTTTCCACTAACGTATACCTCCTCATTACATTTTAGTACTGTAGGTTATGCATCAACACACTTAATTTCTTTTTTGATTTTTAATCAGGTAACCAAGGTCTAATTTACTAATGATTCCAGAATGCCTTCTTTATTTATGGTTTGGGGCTATTTGCATGGCAGTCATTTAGCAAATTAATGTAGATGAAAAACAAAAATTTTACAGATGTTTGTTGCAATCACGCTGTCATCCCATACTTAATATGCTAATCTATTGACATACACTCATTAGAGATGAGCTCCACTTACTTTGCAACATTAGTATTTTATAACCTGGGGTGTTCTGAAGTAGGCTAAAAGTCAAATTTTTAACCATCCCACTAAGAATGTATTTTTAAAGGGTAAATAAATGCATTTTATTCTTTATCACTTTAGAATTATTCATGCCCAAACCAACATTACATACTCTTTGATTAACTCTTTGCACACTGCCTAGTACTGATTAGGTGTTTACATTAATTTTGTTTCAAGTGGCAGAAATCTGACTAGCATCAGAAAAATGGGCCCTACATTGACAGACAAAATTCTCAGAGGGCTCAACAGGTAAACAGGTAAACAAGGTGAAAGGCAAATATGTAGCAGATGCAGAAAGGACTAGGACTAAGACTGAATGTCACCAGGATCTCTCTGTCCTTGTTTGGAATTTTTCTGTGTAAGTAAGGTTTATTCTCCCTGGGGTTTTGATGTTGTTGTTGTTGTCAAGGAACTCAACATTCTTAGGAGATGATTCATTACCCCAGACTAGATCAAATGCAGATCCCTGGACCAATCAACTGGGACAAGAGGGGAAGATGACAAAAAATACTATAGCTCACCTTGGAACACTGAGAATGAAGTGGTAGTGTGGGTGAGCACACTTGCCAGAAAATCCACAGAACTCAGTAAATGTGAGGGACTGAGATTTTCATTTTTACACACGATGTTGGCTACTGGGGGACTGGGTACATCAAAAGGGGGAAGATGGTGAAGATGATGAATTTAGCAATCAGGTAAATTGATGTGAATAAAATTTTATTTTTAAAGTTAGGCAAAAAATAATCCTACATTGATCCTTTGGCCATTTGAATATCATCTTGTGCTTAACATTTGTTTGTTTATTTCTTTTTGGACAGTGTTATGGACAAATTCCTGCAGTAATACAGAAGTATCACATTGGTCTCTCTACTCTCTTTTATTTCTGAGTAAATTTCCCGAAGCTCTTGTTCGCATATGTTACCCTATCTAAACCCTGAGGACTTCAGCAATTCCAAATAGTGTTTAAGTTAAGAACTCATTAGATTGACTTTATATAACTTATACAGACTTGTTTCTTTTCTGTACTTTCAACTCTATCATCCATTACTCCTTAAACTCATCACTATTTCAGGCCAAGAAAACTGTTTTTCTCCAAATGCACAATGCACATTGTTACTTTTTTTTTAAATTTTTTTTTTTAAGATTGTTTTATTTATTTGCAAGAGAGAGAATGAGAGACAGAGAGCATGAGAGGGAGGAGGGTCAGAGGGAGAAACAGACTCCCTGCTGAGCAGGGAGCCTGATGTGGGACTCGATCCCAGGACTCCAGGATCATGACCTGAGCCGAAGGCAGTCGCTTAACCAACTGAGCCACCCAGGCGCCCCACATTGTTACTTTTATAGAATGCAATAATGCCTACTGGTTAAACTGACTCTTGCATTAGACAGTTCAGGGTTCAAGTCAGACTTGGGCACTTATTCATTGTAAAAGCTTTGTCAATTTATTTGATGTCCCTATGCCCCTTTCTCTCTTATATGTTCTGAAAATGGAAATAAGAAATGCACCTACTTGATAAAGTTGGAAGGATTAAATGGATCAGGCAAAATGCTAAGCCTGATGTTGGCTCCTTCTCCTCCTCCTCTTTTCTATATTGTTCATCATAACTTGTCTGCTGACCTCTGTTGGGGAAAACCATAAAGTAAAATAAATTAGTATCTCTCCAAATTCATCATAAGAAAGCTTAGTTTAGTGCTCAACACATTCACTACACCTTTCCTGTAATAGCAATTATATACTCTATCCTCTATTCTTAAAAATAATCTGTATCCCTTCTGACTCTTCCACTTTTAGTGATTGACTTTGCTTACATAACATTGAAGAAACAGAGTTCTCTAAGTGTTGTCTCCAAATCTAGACAAGCCCACAAACAAAAGCCATATCTACATATGTACTCATTACCTGTTTAAATGGAGAAAATATTTCCCTTCCTGTCAATCCCTCACCTGTTCTCTGGATCCCATCCCACTATCTCAACATTCAAAGGAAATATAAGATGAATGTCTTATATATCTTATATGTCCCTCTTTTTTTTCTGTATCTACCTATTCTCCTAATGTACTGTCAGCTCAACAGCTCAAGAGGTTGCTCTAGTCTTTTCTCTTTTAATAAAAGTGAAAAACAGGGGTGCCTGGGTGGGTCATTTGGTTGGGCATCTGCCTTTGGTTCAGGTCATGACTCTGGGGTCCTGAGATCCAGCCTCATCTGGCTCTCTTCTCAGCGTAGAGCCTGCTTCTCCTTCTCCCTCGGCCTGCCGCTCCACCTACTTGTGCTCTCTCTCTCTGTCAAATAAATAAATAAAATCTTTAAAAAAAATAAAAGTGAAAAACATAAATTCCCTAAACAAATCTTACAGTGTTCTAAGTTTTCTAGGAATATCACCGTATCTTAATTTTTTCTTTCAGAAAAAAATACTATATATATTTTCTACACTTTGCACTCACAGATGCTTTATCAGTTTCTCCTCAAACCATTCTAATCTGGATTCTGCCTATACTACTCTACTGAAATGGTTCTCACAGGTTGGTTAGTAGTGACTATGTTTCTATATTGTGTTGACAGTTTTTGTCCATATCCTCATGACAGAAGCAATCAATAGATGAACACTTTCTCCTTGAAATAGCTGATTTCTGTGACATCACACCTTCCTAGGTTTCTCTTCCCTCTCTGTCATCTCAACACAGTCTTCATTTTGGGCTTTTCTAAAATATCTTAAAGGTTTTGTCCTTTTGAGATATGGTCAATTCATTTATTGGTTGCCTATAGCTTTAAGTGTTACAATATACTAATAGCTTCATGCCAGACCTATTTCTATAGTCCCATACCTTTACACACAACTGATAATTAACAGCTTCTTATGGAGGTGTTGGGGAGCAAGAATTCCTGTCCCCTCAAATGTACTTCTAGCTGTATAAGAATCCAATTAACATGAGACAGATTAACAGGAGAAAATCAAATTTAATAGCGTTAAGTATAGGGAATCCACACAGACGGAAATTCCAAAGACAGTGAGGCAAAAGGAGGTATATATGTCATTCTGAACTAAGGAGAAAGGAGCAGGTGTCTGGGACTTCAGAGGGAAGGAACGCAATTCACAGAAAGTTGAAAAAGATGTTTGGTAAACAAATGTTTGCCCTGCCATATAGATGGATTACTCAGGTAAAATTTATCTTTGGTAATAACCCTTATTCTGAAAAGACCTTCCAATATAGATTCTTCTGTGTAGTTAAGGGAAGGGCAAAAGTTTCTCTTGAGACTGCAGGGTCTTTATTGCCTTCAGCTCAAAATAATCCCCATGCCAAAAGACCCATCTTGAGACAGCCTGTCCTTGGCCCCTACAGTTGCCACAAAGAAGTCTCAGTTATGAATCATGTGAAAAATAGAGTCCTCTGTGACAAGTCCCCAGTGAAGAAAAAATAAGATGGGAGGGAAAGAGGGAGGAAGGAAGGAAAGTAGGAAGAAAGAAAGGAAGGAACCATATGTCTTTCTCTACTTTTTTTGTTTTTGGAGATAACACCCAGCTCCTCATGCCGGGAAACCATTAGTTAAATTGATATATCCCTCTCTGTTACATTCACATACTCATAGTCACTGAGAATTCTTATCCCAAGACTCCTTCGTTTCTTTCCAGAACAGCTAAAAGTCTACTACCCGGGGGGCGCCTGGGTGGCTCAGTCGGTTAAGTGGCTGACTTCGGCTCAGGTCATGATCCCAGGGTCCTGGGATTGAGCCCCACATCGGGCTCCCTGCTTGGTGGAGAGCCTGCTTCTCCCTCTCCCTCTGTCTGCCGCTCTGCCTGCTTGTGCTCTCTCTCTCTCTGTTAAATAAATAAATAAAAATCTTAAAAAAAAAAAAAAAGTCTACTGTACTCGAGTTACTTTCATTTACTTTTGCCTCACCCTCTAATTCTGTCTCACATAGTATCAAAAAAATAAATAAATAAACTCAAATGCATCACTTAAAATGATTTAGACACCACCATCACAACCACTACCCAGTAGCTCTTAGGATCAAGTACAAAATCTTTATAATACTTTGTACTGCCCAAGGTAATCTTGCCCCTATGTCTCCCTAATAACACTAACTACACCCATCTGTTCTTTGCTTGAGTCTAAATTTTTTTCTATCTCTGGATGTTTTTATATGTTGTGTTTGTTTTCTTTAATATTCACATAGCTCTGCAAGTACCTGTATACACACACACACACACACACACATACATGGTTCCTTCCCTCAATTAGTCATCATCATATATTAGTTATCCTTGGATACTAAGGGGATTTATATTTATTAGTGGAGAATTAATAAAGGAAGTAAAAAGGAAAGCATGAGTTAGAGGTTCTCCCACCTAGAAGAAAACAAATACCCAAATAGTGTTTTAAAATGCAGGAAAGTGTATTACTTATTTAATAAGCCATCTGGCAGTAGGTAGCTCCAGGGTTGCTTTGGTGGTTCAACTGAGGAAATTTCAACTTTCCTCTCTGCCATTCTCCATGTATCTGGGATGTCTTTTTTTGTAGTTACAAGGAGGAATTATCTGAGGCAGAATCACTCACAAATGTTTATACATAACCTTCTCCTCCTTAATTAATAACAAAAATTATTAATTAATTCTTATGTATTACCTTATAGTTTTAAGTTTTGTTATATGCATTGCTGACAAAATTGGATAGTAGGGAGATGAAAACAGAGTAGAAGTGAAATTTTGTACTATCCAACCTGCATAAATGACAAAATCTCATATACTTACTAATACAAATTAGAAAATGTGTTTACATATAATTGCATTTTAAATTGATACAGTTTTTGACACCATAGCTAAAGGCATTTATGAATAACAAAGAACTCATCATTGTAATTCTCTTTCAATCTTTAATGAATAGGAATGAGTTAATTTACTTTTAACTGTGCCTTTCTTTTAAATCAATCATTAAAATACATTAAGAAGTAATGTCCCTTCATTATGTCTGAATTATTTTTTTTTCTTTTTCTGATTTTAAAATAATCAGAATATAACGAGTACAATAAACAAGTACACCTGAGCTATCAATTTAACTACCAGACATACAATTAGGAAATCAAAGATAATTCTTATTTAAAAAATAAAATACTATTCCACTAAACTTTTAAAAAGCATTATTATTATAATTCTCTAGGAGTTGAGTCAACCAGAATTGATAAGCCAAACAAAATAAAACAACTTGGTATCATATAATAAATGGGTTCAAACACATACGTATACTAATCTTCCCTAGCTATCACTTCACTTAATTCTTATAGTGGTTCTGAAGAGAAAAGTTGTAATTATATAGTTCATCTTACATTGAGGGAAACAGACCTAGTTTAAATAATTAAATGAGGACCTAAGTCTAGGTATTCTAGAAACTTTTTGCATTTTATTTTCAGTAATTCAAGAAAGTCAGTGCTTAAAAGTGTGTACTTTGTAGTCAGAATGCTTATTTAAATCCTAGTTCCAACCTTCTTTATTTTCATTATTTAAGGCAAGTTTCTTCACCTACCAAATGTGGATTAAGTCGAGTTCTGAGGTTAGGGAGTTTTGTGGGAATGGAATTAAAAATGTAAAGCAAGTAGATTCCTACCTAGCACATAATAAGAAGTTAATACATGTTAATTATTACTAGGTCTTCTCTCCTCCCCATCATAAAAATTTTTTCACTCTGATATGTAATAATAAAGGATAAATGTGGAAAGAAGAAAGTGCTAAAGGCTAAATTATTAAAAACATATAATAAATTCAATATATCTTAAGAACACATAATAGAAAGGTTGAAAGGTTATCATATTTTTGGATAAGTTAAATGTTTATTTATTTGAATAAAAAGTCGTTATTTCCTGGGATGCCTGGGTGTCTCCATCAGTTAAGCATCTGCCTTCAACTCAGGTCATGATCTCCAGGTCCTGGGATGGAGCCTCACATCAGGCTTCCTGCTCAGCAGGAAATCTGCCTCTCTCTCTCTCTCCCTGTCTGCCCCTCCCCACCACTCATTCTCTCTCTTTCTCAAATAAATAAATAAAATATTTTTTAAAAAAGTAGTTATTTCTTTACATTGTAATAGAACTTTTGAAGTGGGATTATATGTTCCATTCTTTTGGAGTTGTTACAAGTTTCTATCATTTTCTTCAGTATTGTGTTTTAATAGTCAAGTAAAGAAATATCCTGTGCCATCAAATTATATATAGAAAACACATGCATACAGTCAATCATTTTCGGTAGTTTTTAAATTTCCAGTAACTTACTTTTTATTAAAATTATGTTACACCTAATCATTTAGAGAAGCATATTTTAATACACACGCAATTATTTAAATTTTATATGTACTAAATAAGAATGTAGTGTGATTTTCATGGTTACCATTAGGTCTCTCAGTATTTAATATCATTTTATGTGTGTCTGTTAACAAAATAACCTATTTATAGTAGGACTCTTTTACTAGCTTCAAATTCTTGAAGTAATAATACCTTGTGTTAGGGTGGAGACAAGTTGGCCAGAGGATTTTTCTCAATTCCTACTTCACTCTTCAATAAAGATCTTCCCTTGTGTAGCCCTTGTAACTCTCTATTGCAGTGTTTCACTTTTACTTACTGCTTTCTGCTTGTTAGCCTAGTTGAGAATGAGGCTGCAAAATTCTATGTTATTCTTAGTAAGCTTAGGTCTTACGTGAGTACTGTGTCCTTGGGTCTTGGAGGTATGTCCTCTGCATTCTGTTCTTACCATAGCTGTAGTTCTGGGTCCAGTACATATTCCTAGCCTTTTTATTTATTTATTTTTTTTCTGTTCCTTTTCTACTATCGCATTTGTTGTTTACTGTTGCTTTAGGGTGATCATGTATGTAGCTCTACCTTACTCCCTGATATTTTAAGCCTTTTGTTCAATAGGAAAGATAGCAGGGGAAGATCTTATCAGAACTTCCTGTCTTTCTTAGAGTAGCTAATATTCCCCTCCCCCAGGATTGCACCAAAGTTATGCTTATTCAGGATTCTGAAAAATTTCTTTTTTTGAGTTTAGGAGTTTGCTGGAGAAGAACCTTCAAATGAGTTTATACCACCACCATCAATATTTGAAGCCACTAAAGAACTTCAGACTCTTTCACCAACCCACATCCAGCCTCCACCAATTCATTTAACAATTCTAGCTCAATTATTCTCACCAGTGTGTAGGACATCTAGAAAGCAAAAGTTTTCTTCCTATCTTTCTCTGGAAGCACCTTCTGAAACAATATTAATTAGAGGTGCCAATATTATTGTTAGTAGCTGTGTTGATGATGGCAGCAGACTTCCATGAAGTATTAGCAACTGCAACAATTTAAATTTTGATAGTAACTTTGGAAATGGTGACACATTTGTAAAGATTTTATATATTTTTTTCTCTTTTTCTTGGAAGAAGAAATGGATTAATCTTTTTCTAATGTCAGCTGAAGCAGAGGTTCCAAAAGGGCCGCTGGTAGACATTGGAGATGCTTTCACAAAGGGCTGATTGGCCTTCCATTCTCCCATTCTCAAGTTGCTTGTCTGTTTAGTAGCTCACCAGTCTCTGAGCCTCTCTATATAAGAAAATAAAATTAGAAAGAAATTTTAGAGAGCAGGGGGCAGAAGGGGGCAGAGAGATGAAGCAGGTAGCATTTATTTATTTATTTATTTATTTATTTATTTATTTATTTATTTTTTGGCAAGGCAAAAATGTGTGCTTCTTATGGGTCAAGTGAATAAGCAAGAAGGCTGATCATATGACAAACTAACCCAAGGGAAATTATTTATGGGGAATACTCTCACCAATGCCTCAGCTCCAGAGATTAGCAGGGGGTGTGACTAATTCTCTCAGTTTACCCAAGAATGAGAGCATTTCTATATTGCAGGACTTTCTGTGCTGAAACCAAGAAAGTACTCCAGCAGAACAGAATGAATTGGCTGCATTAGCAACCAGTCAGTTATTAGCCAGAAAAGTTGTGATCAACATAGAGGACTGAAAGTGTGACTAGTCAGTAACAAGAAACATATGTGGAGGAAAGAGCAGGCCATACTTCATTTCCCACTTTAAGTTCATTGAACAGAACTGGAGGATGAAAAAACCTTTGAATCAAATATAAGATTAGTTATTTAGACTAGTCTGACATGTTGAACATACTCAAGTAACAAAAAAGTTGTAGGACATACCCAAATATAACATTTTTAGTTCATTGCTTCCACATGCTTATACAAGACTTCCATCTTCTTTCAATGACCTTGAACAATATTTCTGAGATTCTCTCAGGAGTTTTACTTATATTTATAAATAAGTCTAGTCCCATCTTCCTCTGCTGTATTGCTCTGGGCATATTCCTGGCACAAAGTTCTATTGAAAACATACAGTTTCTCTCCAGCTTCATGAACTCTTCAGTGTTTGGTTACTGCTTCTCTGGTACTCTTAGAGAAAAGAGCTGAAAAAAATGTTTTTCTGAGCGTTATCACAGGTGCAAAATCTTAGATGTGCCAAACACCATTCATTTCCATTTAGTTTCCACTTAACTGCTCTATGCTATATTCTAAAATCTGGAAGAAAATCTCTCAAATATATATCACACATTGTCATCTAGTCCACAAGACATCATATATTCCTGACAGATTTTCTGAATAAAACATAGTTATTTCTTTAGAATTCTCTCTGCGGATCTTGTTTCTTAACTAAGGGGCCAGTACAGGGATCAGATTTCATAGTATTCTTTCAATTTCCATTTCTCTCACATTCTTGCTCCCATGTGTTTCTGCACAACATTTACTTCTTTCCAAAAAATTCTAAAAATTTCTAGTATTGAGACTTCTAGATCTCAGGAGAGATTCAGCCAAGACCTTACAACATGTGGAAAAACCAGTTCCAGTTATTAATTTAATTATTATAAGACAGATGGGAAAGATATAAGTAAATAATATTTGGTCAAATAATTTGTTTAAAAATGCATAATTTGTAAAGCATTACAGTTACTGAGGAATTTTGCTACATCTCCAATTTCAAATTTTTTTTAAGATTTTATTTATTTATTTGAGAGAGAGAGAGCAGGAGCAGTGGGGAGGGGCAGAAGCAGAGGGAGAAGCAGACTCCCCGCTGATACAGGACTCTAGATGTGGGGCTCCATCCCAGGACCCTGGGATCATGACCTGAGCTGAAGGCAGATGCTTAACTGACTGGCCCACCCAGGTGCCCCTCAAGTTATTTTTTTAAATAGACTTTATTTTTGTAGAGCAGTTTCAGGTTCACAGCAAAATTGAGTAGAAAGTGGAGAGAGTCCTCATATACCTTCTTCACTCACACATGTACCTCTCCATTATCAACATCCCTTCCAGAGTGGTACATTTGTTATGATCAAAGAACGTAAATTAATACATCCTTATCACCCAAAGTCCACAGTTTACTCAGGGTTCACTCTTTCTGTTGTACATTCTTTGATTTTTGACAAATGTATCTGTATCCACTATTATAGTATCATACAGAATAGTTTCACTGCCCTAAAAACCTCTGTGCTTTGCCTATTTATATCTCCTTCCCCCAGCTCCTGGCAAACATTGATCTTTTTCTGTCTCTATAGTTTTGCCATTCTCAGAATGCCATGTAGTTGGAATCCTAGCCTTAGATTGCCATCTTGCACTTAGTAATATGCACTTCATGTCCTATTTCTTTTCACAGCTTGATAGCTCATTTCTTTTTAGCACTGAATAATCTTTCACTGTGTAGATGTACAGTAGTTTATTTATCCACTCACCTACTGAAGGACATTTTTATTGTTTCTAACTTTTGGAAATTAGGAACAAAGTTGCTATAAACATCTGCATGCAGGTTTTTATGTAAACACAAACATCAACTCACTTGGGTAAAGACCAATAAATATGATTGCTGGATCATAAGGTGAAAATATGTTTAGTTTTATAAGAAACTGCCAAATGGTTTTCTAGAGACTTTACGATTTTGCGTTCCCATCAGCAATGAATGAGGTTCCTGTTGCTCCACATCCTCACAAGATTTTGGTGTTGTCAGTGTTGTGGATTTTTGCCCTTCTAATAAGCATGCAATAGTATCCCATTGTTTTTAATTTGCATTTCCTTAATGACATAAGAGTTTGAAATCTTTTCAAATGTTTATTTCTCATCTGTATATCTTCTTTGGTGAGGTGTCTGTTTAGATATTTTGCCCATTTTAATCAGGTTGTAAAATGTTTTCTAGGAGCCACTGGGTGGCTCAGTCAGTTAAGCGTCTGCCTTCAGGTCAGGTCATGGTCATGATCCCAGGGTCCTGGGATCCAGCCCTGTGTCAGGATCCCTGCTCCACAAGGAGTCTGTTTCTCCCTCTCCCTCTGCCCCACCACCCCCTTGTGCTGGCTCTCTCTCTCCCTTTTTTCAAATAAATAAGTAAAATCTTAAAAAAAAAATAAAATGTTTTCTAGAATTAAAGATATTAATGACATAGTTTTCTTTTTATATTACCTTTAAGTAATTTGTTATGACACATTACAGAGGTTAGAAAAGCCAGTAGGTCATTGCAAATATTAGAAAAACAGTAATCTTTAATATTGCTATAATTTACTCTGTAATTATAAAAATAGTATAATAATGCATTAAATAATTTTTATTGGTTATCTATGCATTAAATAATTTTATTGGACATCTACTGTGCATAGTCTTCATTTGTGTCAGCAGTAACAGTGAAAGATTAATATATAATTTTAGTTAGTTGTACTATGAAGAAAAATGAAGCAGGGTACAGGGATAGATACTGATAAGAATTTGCCATTTGAGACAGTATAATTAAGAAGTGTTTTACTGAAGAAATGTCTTTGAAATAAAGAATTGTTGAGTAGAATGAGTTAGACATCTAGCTATTTACTGTAAGTGTGTTCTAGGAAGATGAAGTAATGAGTGCAAAAGTCCTGTGATGGAACAGTGTTTGGTCTGAGTTCTAGGATCAGGAAAGAGTTCAGTGTGATGAGAAGGCAGTGAGCCAGGAAGAAATTAACCAGCGTTCAGCATATGGGCAGCTTATGTATGTCAAAATAGTCAATTTGGATTAACTTTAAGTGTAATGAAAATGATTGGATTTTTTTGTACATGCAAACATAATCAGATATTCATATTTTTTAAAGAGTCATCTTGGCTACTGTATGGAACATTAACCATAGGGGTCCAAGAGTGTAAAGAATGGGATCATTTAGGAAAACATTAGAGTTGACCAGAATGCAGACGATGGTGGCTTGTATAGGAGTGGTTATGATGTTGGTGACAATGGTTAGATTTGAGACGTGTATATTAACTGGGTAGAACAATTCGCTGATGTATTAGGTTTAGGGTGTGAGAATAAAAACATAAATATGAAGTGAGCCTAAGGAACCTGCCCTGAACAATTGGGTCAATGGTATTGTTGTTTACCGAGTTTGAACATTGAAAGGAGAAGCAGCACTGAAGTTGAAAAGGAATAAAAATTGAGTTTTACATATATTCAGTTTGAGTCATCAATAAATATCCAAGTGGAGATGTTAAGATGGTACTGGATATATTACACTAGATTTCAAGGTCTAGGTTGGGGTTAGACTTAAAATTTGGGAGTAACAAGTATATAGATTATATTTAAAGTCATTAGGTTGAATGATATCATTTGGGAATTATTTAGATGCCTTTCCCTAACTCCAATATTGAGAGCTGGAGAACATGAAAGGGTTCTAACAAAGTAGCCTGAGAAAAAGCTGTAAAATATGCAAAGGCAAAAAGAGCCAACCCAGCATAATTTATGGGGAGAATGATGACTCAGACTTGAGGGTGTATTGTTTGTTTATTTTACTCTACTGTTGCTTTCACTTCAGTTTACTCTCAAACCAGCAAACACTGAGTACAGAGGAAATACAAAACAAAAATGTAAATCAGTGGATGCAGAATCTCACCAGTGATGCCCCAATTCCTCATGATGACATGTGTATACAAACAACAGGGCACAGTCTACAGGGAATGAGGAACTTCTCAGGTTGGAGGAAACAAGGAACCAGGAGCTCTGGATTTTATAGCATTAGGCGAGGGGCGAGTCTCAGTGGTGCACAAGGATGTAACTCATAACAAGAAATGGAGTTACTCAGAAGCGCACACTTACACATTTCTATATTTCTGTTATTGTTTTCACACCAAGCTATTGGATTTCCTGTCCAGGCATGCCATTAACAACCACTGCAAAAAAGTAAATTCAGGAGTATGTAGTGTCCCAGAAGCCAAATAAGAAGAATATTTTGAAGAAAAAGTATCTTGAATCTCCCAAGGAATATGGGGATATACAACTCACCATTTGAGTTGGCAAAGTAGATGAAAATATTGGGAATCTTCTGAATTCACAATACTTTTATCACCTGATAGAAAAATATTCTTCATTAAGAAATTAACATTAAACCCATATCACACACTTTTTTTTTGCACTCATGTATTTGCACACACAATTTAAAACTTGGTGTGATGAATTAACTTTTGAAAGAAACTAGGTAGAAAATGGCAAAGATGAGGTAATTTGGATACAATTAAAATTTCTAAAATTATTGAAAATAGTTACTTAATAATCCAGTTTGAGGTAGATTTTTAGCCTTTGATTAAAAAACTTAAAACCAACATAGGATTATTGAGCATGAAATGGTAAATCCAAGTAGCCTTCATCTTGGAGATAAGATACATATTTTCAAATAAGAAGGTATAAAAAGTAAACAAATATTCTATATTTAGTTGGAACTAATACAAAAATAACAAATTTCTCTATAGTACTGGTCTGAACAACAGGTTGATCAACCCATAACTGAGCCACTAATTATGGTATATTTGTGGCAGAATGAAATGAACGTTTTAATTGCCTATCTCTAATTTGTTTTAATGACTCAAACAAATATTTTAATTAAACAACCTTAAGTAGCATGATGAAACTGAATTTAATAAAAGTTAATTATGAAAATAATGTGATAAAATTAAAATGCCTGTATTAAATTAGAAAATGTCCAAAGGAGATATATGGCTTTGTAGTTAGAAGTAAAATTGGTGTTGTAATGGCATTATGGCCCTTTTAGAAACCATGGGGCTTTAAACAAATAAGGTATTATAAGAGCCAAATGAACAATAAATATCTAAGGTGCTCTTTAAATTATAGTAAGTATTTACACACAAGTCTCTTATATAAGTATAAGAGATTCGTACAAATTTGAGATCAAACTCTCAAAAAAGGTAGGCTTTCTGTCCATTTTTTCACTGATATGTCCCAAATGTCTAGATCAGTTCCTGGCATATAATGGTGATGCTTAATAAATATATGTAGAATAGGGCGCCAGGGTGGCTCAGTCGTTAAGCGTCTGCCTTCGGCTCAGGTCATGATCCCAGGGTCCTGGAATCGAGTCCCACATCGGGCTCCCTGCTCGGCAGGAAGCCTGCTTCTCGCTCTCCCACTCCCCCTGCTTGTGTTCCTGTTCTCGCTATCTCTCTCTCTGTCAAATAAATAAATAAAATCTTTAAAAAATATATATATATGTAGAATAAAAAAAATAAATGGTTCAAATACTGTATAAATATAAAATGAAATAAGCTTTTATACTTCCTAATACAGCTTAATGATTTATCTGAGTATCTTTTGGTTTGTTGATCTGCCTGTTTAGAACTTTAGAGCAACTGATACTTAAATACAGGTATTTCAAGAAATGTTGTTCCAAAAAATTTAATTATATTTAGTTTATTGCCTCAAAGATTCTTGGAGGTTTATAACTCAATGAAGAAGGTTTAGCAATAAAATAAACTGCCCCTAGAATGAAGAAATGAAATTTTGGGAAACTAATCTTCAATGAAATATTTAAAATTAGTTCTAGATATGTATTTTTAGTGACATGTTATTATAAATATATGATATATATTTTGCTTTGAGTTTATTTTGAAGAGTCAATATTACGTGATACTGCAGTAAACCAGCTAATCTATGAGAGGAAGAAACCTGGCAAAATATTTTTGTATGTCTTGTTTATATATCAACTACAGTTTAAAGTATTTTCCCTGTAGGAATCATATAGGTAGAATCTCCCCATAACATTAGTTTATAAGGGTCTTCTCCAGTAACACTCAGAGGTTGACATTCCATCCGACAGAAAATGTTTGCAACTTATATTTAAAATAAAATCAAGAACTTCTTTGTTACTGTGAGTTCTGTGTCACACAAAGTATATTCAAGGTTGATTTTCATTTTGAAAATGTATAAATATATTTAAGTATATATTTGTTAGTATGAACAAGTGTATTTGTATTATAATACATTACATATATTATGTTTATATTTTAATATGTGTATTTATATTTATATTCTTAATTATAGTTTTGTGCTCCTATATCACCTTATTTTTAAGCATACAACATTGCATAGTAAACAGTATATTAAACATAAAGATAGTGTCATAGGTATCTGAAAAGGTCTCCTCCCAGAATCCAGGACCCAACAAAATGTGAGACCTCAGAAGAGTAAGACATCAGTGAAGGCAATTTTAATTATCGTAAAATCATATTTATTTTCCAAATGTTCTGTATTTGTATTACTTTCTTCGCTTGAACTTTTTTTATTTAAAATTGAAATTTCAAACTGAAAACTGAAATTTATGGCTGTCCTAGGAAGTTCTACTTCCTGGTCAAGTGTTTTTACAAGCAATATTTCCTTATTCATATAATCTACACATTTAAATTCCTTTGAAAGACAGTACAAAACTTTGTTATACCTCAGGAGGTTAAATAAAAATTTAGGCACACTGGATATCTACTTCACACGAGAGTACACTCAGGAAAAAAGAAAACTTTTATAAGCCTATTAATTATATTAATATGTTACATCAGTAATTATTAATGATATTAATTCATATATTGCATCACAACATACAAAATGCGTTGTCACCAGAAACTAAAACAGTAACTCTACAAATTTTCACTTTGATGTTGCAATCTAAACATTTAGGATGTTAAATCTTTTCTCTTTATACATCAGTCTGGCTCCAATACTGATGCCCCTCACTCTTCTTTACCTTATTCAATCTCCACATAGTTGTCGAGAGATTTGTAGATTAAAGAGATTTACAGATTTCCCTTTTAGAAATCCCTCAAAGTCACTGTTTGCATCCCTTCCAAATGCATTAGCATGAGACTTAAGGCCTACTATTTATTCTGTTACCTCTCCCATATTATTCCCTGCTTTAACCCTAGATACATCTTTCACCAGTACCTACACTTTCCCATAACTTACCACCTTAAATCTCTATCATTTGAATGATGCTATCACTGTAATAAATACATTTTATTTGTTTATGTAGAAGTTAATGTCTTTTTCCCCTTCAAAATTCAACCGTACTGCCACCTTTTTCCTGAAAACGTGATTTAATTTTCCAAGATGGCATATGATGCTGATTTTTCTATTTGTAAATGACTATACACAATTTTATACATTTTATTACATTTATTCTATTAATAATATTACAAAAAATGTATTTATTTCTCTATATCCAATATGTTGATCTACCAATAAATAGAGTTCTCAAAATATTTGTTGTTATTCAACAGAATAGCAAAAGTCAGAATCTTCCTAAGAAAATCGCTGTACGGCAAAGAAGAGCTGTAACAAAGAAATAAAGGGGGCTTGGATGAATACATGAAATCATTCTGAATTTTTTTTAAATATTCAAAAGGAACAAAAACATTGGCAGTTCCCTAGTCATTAACTAATGCAAAATCCAGAGAATTGGCACATTTTTTTCAACTGAATCCTGCAATGTAGCTGGGTATACTGGGTCACAGTAAGAAAATAGTGTGTGCATCTTTTTTATGATTAACTTCCCTATTTCCATAGATCCTCTAACTTACCTTCTGCTGAAGTAAATAAAACGCTTTGCTTTTTATATGCCCAATAAGGAAAAACACCTCTTCTGATTAAGTTACAGAACAAGGTAATCTCATTTAGCTAGGAGGTATGCGTGCAGCTGGGCTGGAGTGATACACCCAATGTTTTCATTCCATCAGTGGCATTAAACTTGAAACCTAAGTGTGTGTGTTATTTGGAACATTAGAAGAAGATAAAATTCTGATATTAACATGATAGTAAAAAATTCCTACTTCTATTTCTAATGTCTTTTCAAAAGTTAAGTGTTTGCAATTGTGATAATTTAATTATGGGTGTTTTGGCTTCCTTACACAAATCATGAATACTCTTTCAGAAAACAAGCCAACTCTATGGACGTGTGAATTCCCACAGGTCCTAGAGTGCAATTAACTTTACTTCTTACCACGCTGTGGCACCTGCAGACAATGAAGAAATCTGTTACAAGAACTATTTCCATAGCATGAATATGCAAGCACCAGAATTAGTGTAATTCATTCAGCTGCAGATTATCTAGACTGCAGCCACAATACGTTTTATTGCCATGTGTCAGTTCACTGACAGCTTCATAAATTCTGTCCTATAAACATTAAATGTTTACTCCATTGTCTCAAAAATAGAGAAGCCTAGGGAAAATTTTCTAGATAGAGCTATGTAGTTGTGCATCCATATAGCAATGAGAACAATTCTCATTTAAAGCTGGAGGTAGTATGTGGGGGCATATATTTTCAATGTTTGACAGGTATTGTTATCTGGGACAACAAACTTCTAGCTGGATATAAACTGCTCCCTCAGAAAGAAAAGTGGTAATATTTATTTTTTCTCTAAAATTTGAGTTTGAGGTCTGTATTATAATACAATGCACATGTTATACCAGATAAAGGAGATGAAAATAGGTAAGTATTAGCATATTTGATTTAAAGATTAGCTATTCATGGTTCAGTTTCAGGTCAGGATGTTAAAACTGTTTCTCTGAGAACTGCCATTTTTTTTTTTCCTCCAGTGGCTTGATTGAGTGAATATTTTAAATTAATATACTAAAAATTAATATACTAAAAATTAATATACTAAAAATATACTAAAAATAGAACCATAGAGTTCCTTTAGTTCAAGCTTTGAGAATGGATTTTCTGTTCACAAATACCTCAAAATCAAATGTAATCTAGTCTCCTCCATTAATTCCTTCTAACATGAGGAATGAATCTAAACAATACTAACTCTAGCTCTGAGGCAGCCACACAAATACACAAATCTCTCTCATAAATTTACTGTTGTTAGTTTTTTGCACGGCTTAGCCTGCATATATGAGAACATTTATTGAGGCCTTTTCTCTTTGTTTTCTTTCGGGTCTTGGTTTGCATTTTGCACAGTGTTTCTGGGATTTCATTTACCCAGCACATAACCCTCTCTGTGAGTATATGCAGGATAATTTAAGTCTTACTTGTCCATTTGATTCTTAGGAAAAACCTATAAATTACAAAACTGAATGGAGGCAGGGACTTAAGTTTTCTACCGGTTCCCCTGGTGCTCCCTCACCAACTACACTATTTCTCTGTCATTTTTACAAAACAAAGCAGGGCTCTCCAGAGTCACGGATTATCCTGCTTTTAGACAAGGCATTCACCAGTCCCTAACTTTGGTAGAAACTTTTGTGAAAAGTGGGTTGTAGGCTCAAGGAGATGAATGTGTCTCCACTGCTTCAAATTTTTGAAGATCTGCATGGCAGAAATACTATGGGACAAACTTGGAAATTGTTTGCAACAAAAGTAATGGTAATTCTCAAATATAAAAATAAATACTAATATATGTCATAGATATAAACAATTCCGATACAAACAGGTGATATGAGGGGACAGTTCATAGGAAAAGAATGCCAGTCAGCACATGAAAAGATGTTTGCTCTTACTAATAAACACATGGGAAATGAAAAAAAATGAAGAAATGCTTTGCTTATCATATGGAAAAGAGGTAAATAAATTGCATATAAGACTTGAGAATATAAGATATGATCTTATAAATTGATGCACACATTTTAGAGGGCCATTTGAAAATATCTTTAAAAATAAAAAAAAAAATGCACATATGGCTTGATTAATCATTTCTGTTCCTAAAAGTTTATCCTAAAAATACATTTGCAAATGTATATAGTTTCACAACTATATTGTTTACTGTTACTTTGATTATATCAGGAAAACAGATACAAATTAAAAGCCTAACTATACAAAACTATATTATAATGCATCCATTTATTTGTTTATACACATATCAAACATTCAGAAATGTTACACAAACATATTATGGTGATTCTGAAAACTGAGTTTGGAGGAAGAGGTTTTCTATGTACTTCTGGAGATATTTGCTTTTGAAAAAGATTTATTATAAATTTACAAGGAAGGAATAATCTGTTCCATATTCTCACTAAATTTTTAAAGAATATAAAAGTATATATATACTTTATGTAAAGTACATATATAAATACACATATATATGTATCTATTACACAGTAAGGTAAAAAAACTAAAACAGAGATAAGTGTCTGAAAGGCATACAGAAATAAAAAAGGAAAATTGCAAGATTTTCCCTGCAAGACAAGAACTCAAACAATAATATAACTATCAAGCTTGTGAAAAGGAAACAGGGAGGAGGTCAAGATAGTTTAAATGTACTAGGCTCTCATTTTTTATATTTTAGAGTCAATAGATACCATCCATTGACATTTTATAGTTTTAGAGTTTAAATATTAAAAGAAATACAAACTGGAAATATTAATAATTGCAGGTTATTGCCTTAGGGGAATGGCCTTGGAGATGAGGAGTTATGTAGCAGGAACCTGTTTCTCTGGATCACAAGATCTATATTACTTTGATATTATTTTTAATAAAAATAAAACAATTGCCTCGTGCCACAAAGAAGCTCGACTTCACTTCTTTCTTTCTTAGGTTTAGTTACTTCCTCTTCTATATCTATGTACTTCCCTTATCTATTAGAGTCCCAATCATTGTCTTGGGAGTTATTTGCTTGTCTTGCCAAGTATAAAATGGGAGAAAAGAATATGTCTTCATATATGTATATAAAGACCGTATTTCTAGAAGAAAATAAAAAAGAACATCACTTGTCTACTGAAAGAAAATAGAATATCTTTTTATTTAATAAACCAACTATTTGGGGGCAGCTGGGTGGCTCTGTCAGTTAAGCATCAGCCTTTGGCTCAGATCATGATCCCAGGGTCCTGGGATTTAGCCCCAAGTCCAGACTCCCAGCTCAGTGGGAAACCTGCTTCTCCCTCTCCCTCTGCAACTCCCCCTGCTTGTACTCTCTTTCTCAAATAAATAAGTAAAATCTTTAAAAAATTAAAAAAAGAGATTTCCTTTTAAAAAATAAATAAACCAACTACTTTTTTCTCCCAAGTGTTTATTTAAATTCTAGTTAGTTAACATACTGTGTAATATTAGTTTCAGGAGTAGAATTTAGTGATTTATCATTTACATACAATACCCAATGCTCATCACAAGTGCCTTCCTTAATACCCATCACCCATTTAACCCATCCTCCCGCCCACATCCCCTCTAGCAACCCTCAGTTTGTTCTCTATAGTTAAGAGTCTCTTTTCTGGTTTGCCTCTCTTTTTTCCCCTTTATGTTCATTTGTTTTGTTTCTTAAATTCCACATGTGAGTGAAATTATATGATAAACCATTTATTTTTAAAATTTGTTCTTACTGACTTTTAAATATACCTTTTTAAAATTAATTAAAAGAATAAATAAAATATAACTATCTAGTGTTTGATATTATATCCCTCTAATATGATTTATTAGCTTTTTATTTGGTATATGTATGATCTTCAAACAGCTACTATGTAAATATTAAAACTATCATTTTTAAACTCATTTTCCTGAAATCTCATAGTAGCTTTATAAAGGGGAATGACAAATATATGGTTTTTCAGTTAAGTTTGTTCTTTAATCACACAACATAACCTCAAGCATAAAGCATAAATAGTAAGTGTGAGTACATTTCAAATCTGCAATTTAAGAATAATGTAACAGGGAAATAGATATGGATATCATGGAAATAAGGGTATGTGGCAATTTTCCTTTAGTTCAAGCTTTGAGTTTGTTAGCAGAGAGAAAATCCATTAGCAAAGTATAAAGCATGATTCCCCCTCCTTCATTTGACAGATGAAGAAAGTGCTTATCAAGAATACACAGACATCCAATATTTCATTCCCAGTGCTTTCATATGCAGTATCTTTCCTTAATTAAACCAAGTATCTTTCTTAGCAAATCTTATTCTGAATTTCGTAGGATTTCAAAACATCAATCAGTAAAACACGTTATTTACACTTGCCTCTAAGTCTCTGAGGAGGCCTGCAAAACAAAGGGAGTTTCAAAGTTGCTATGAGCCAGGGAGATGAGGATTTTATAAAGTTACCTATAAAATTATAAGTGACACAAAAATGACATTCAGTAATGAATAGAAATCCTGATCCATTATTGTGTTTGTAAGATATGTTGTGGCACTGCATACTTTCTACTACATGAATGTGTAAATCCTCCTATTATTTCATATTTCATGTATATAATTTTTTAGAATTTATGTCTTCAATGATAAATTATGTACATAATGTCTTCTAACTGGTTATATTTTAGGTCATAGCTTGTGCCCTGTACACACCATAGGGTTACTGCACATTTCTTTTTGTGAACAGTGATTTTCTCTGATCCACATGATGTTTTGAATTGCTAAAATAGTGTTTTTTTTAATTTGGAAATAGCTGATACATACAAAGAAGCATGTATAATTTGATATATACAAAGAGACAATGAAACAAAGTTATATAAGAAATAACCCTGAACCTGCAATCCAGTAACAATAACCAAGTATTATTATAGTGGAGCTGTGGTGCACTGCCTGGATTCCCCCTTCTCTCTATACAGGCACTTACTCCTCCAGCTGACTGTTCACAGCTATGCACCCCCCTCCCTCCTCCAGCAATTCCTGGGGAAATGACTCCTTGATTTGAGATGCAGAGGTCCAATTCACTTGCCTCATTTCAGAACAGTTCTGAATGTATTCAGTGGAATTGATTATTTGATACCCAACCTACGTACATTTTATTTCTAATCGGTTACACACCTGACAATACATGAGTATAGTTTTGACTTTAAATAGTTTAGTCAAGATCTTTTACAGAATTTTTTAAATTTACTCAGGTGTTTACCACTTCTGCTGCTGTTCATTTCTTTTGTAAGTGCAAATTTCCATCTGGAATCATTTCTCTTTTACTGAAGAACTTTCAATAACATTTCTTTCAATTCAGGTTTACTAGAGATCTATTTTCTCAGCACTTTTTCTCTTAAAAAATGCTATTTTTTGTTTCATTTTATTATAACTTTATTGACATTTAATTGAAGTATAATAAACTACACTTGTTTAAATTGCATGATTTCACCAGTTTTTTTTTTTTGTATTTCACCAGCTTTGACATAAATATAAGACATGTGACACCATCACCACAATCAATATAGTAAACATTTCCACCATCCTCCAAAAGTTTCCTGTGCCTTTTTTTCAATCCCTGCACTTTTCTCAGATAATCTCTGAATTACTTATCACTGCAGGTTAATCTACACTTTCTAGAATTTGATATGTATAGAATCATATACAGGTACTGTTGTTTGTTTGGCTTATTTTACTCAATGTGATGATTTTTAGATTTATTCATATTGTTGAATGTATCAGTAGTTTGTTTCTTTTTATTGCTGAGTATTAATCTATACATGGTGATTATAGTTAATAATAATGTATTTAAAAGTTGCTAAGAGAGTAGATCTTAAAAGTTCTGATTAATTTTTTTTTTATGTTTTCTTTTTTATAATATCTGCTATTTCTCTTTTCTTGGTTGTGTTTTATCACTTTAAATTTATTTAGGGCTCTTTATACGTTTGGATAAAAATCCTTTGCTTTTTTCTTAAAGATTTTTTATTTATTTATTTGACAGAGAGAGACATAGCGAGAGCAGGAACACAAGCAGGGGGAGTGGGAGAGCGAGAAGCAGGCTTCCTGCTGAGCAGGGAGCCCGATGTGGGACTCGATCCTAGGACCCTGGGATCATGACCTGAGCCGAAGGCAGACGCTTAACGACTGAGCCACCCAGGCGCCCTCCCAAATCCTTTGCTTTTATCTGTGCTACAGATACTTCTCATACTTTGAGTGTCTTTTCACTTTAATTTTTTTTCTTCCTTTTTTTTTTTTTTTCTTAAGAGAATGTCTGTTTCTAACACTCTTGCCCCATCTTCAGAGTGTATTCAGTATCTTACTACTTCTCACCAATAGCATTTCCACCACCTTGGTCCAAGCTATCTATATTATTTTAATACCAATCTATCTAAGCTTTCCCTGCTTCCATGTTTAACCTTTTATAGTTAGAAGTTCTATCTCTCTTGATTTGCTGAGGTCCATCTAGGTTGTTTCTTATTAACTATTAAGTACTTTCATTTTCGCTCTTCAGATTGCCCCTGTTTGAAAAATAAATCACATGGTCACTCTACCTATGGATGATTTTGTTGCTAGTATATAAATATAAAACTAATTTTTTGACATGATTCTTATGTTTTACACATCTGCTGTGCTCTTACTGACTTTAATCATTTGTCTATATATCCTGTGACGTTTTCTGTATAGGCAATCATACCATCTACAAACAATGAAAGCTAAATTCCTCTATTTTCAATTCCTGTTACTTTTATTTCATATGTATCAGTTCCCCCTTGTCCCGAGGAACCAGGTGGATACTTACACATGCAGTGGGTTACATTACAAAAGAGGAAACTTGCCTTTATATTTGGAACCCAAAATTTTATACTCCTCGGTAAGCATGCCTGCCCTTTACTCAGGAGCAGATACTATTTCTGTTAAATGCTGTAGGTAAACTTGCCTTATACTCTGGTGGGAAACACTATCTTTATTTTTCCAAAGCTATTTGCTATACAAACATCCTTGAAAAGGTAGTTTGGAACAAAGATACTAATTTTGCTTGCAAGATTTGCTGAAACACAAGAGACTCATGGGAAACTCTCCCAGTACACATGGTTGCCTCTTTAAATTTTGGCATATTACAGTCATCTAGAGTTTATCTATTCATTTTCTAACTTATTAATATTTAGATTTTATGGTATCTTCTTATTTTTAAGGTCTGTAAGTTGTGAAAATCAGTTTAATTCCTAATATTATCTGTCTGTGCCCTCCATTTTTAAACAAAAATTTACCAGTCTTGCCAATTTTTAACTGATTCTTGTAAGTCATCCATGTTTACATTACTGATATTTTATATCTTAGTTTTCTAATTTATTGCTCTCTGCTCTTTATTATTGGCTTTTGGGGTCTATCTTTAGATTATTCCATGGATATTTTTCTACTATCTAACTTGCTTAACTTACTATTTTTCAGTCTTATTACTGTCTAATATGTTTCATGAAACAACACAGTTTCCCCAATAGTCTGCTTAAGTCACATCCTATTTGTTATACTATGTTCTAATTGCTTATTATTCAGTTACATGCAACTCTGTTTTCCTACAGTTATCTAAAACTGCTTTTAAATGTCCAAACTGTGTTTTTAAAATAAATTTTCATTATTGATTTTTAACTTAAAATTGTCATCTTCAGAAAATGGAGTCTATTTAAGACTGATTTGAAATTTATGTCCTTGTCTGACATATATTATTTAGTGGTGTAAATTTCTTAAAATGGTGAGTGACTTGTCACTTCACGAGAGACCTAGATCAGCAGGAGCTGAAGTAGTTCCTTATGCAACATCAAGTGCTATTCAGACCTAAAAAAGAGATGCCTACTACCCATAAACTTCACTATATCCATTACATGTGTATCTGGAGTTCTGCAAAGTTGTTCCAGGGAGGTTGTGGGTTTTGATAACTGTAATAGAGTTGCCTCATAAATAAATGACATTTAAACTGAACTTGCAAGCTCTGCTTAACTACATAACACAACTCACATTGTAGAGTTCAGCCAGAGTGGTTGAGATAACAGAGAAATTCCTAATGTAGAATATGTTTATGTTCTTCCACTGACCCCTTCAGCAACAATATATTAAGTATAGTAAGTGCCTTTCTTTGAAAAAAAAAATGATTACATCATCATATTGAAATTTCAGCATCATGTTGAAATCCTACCTTGGCATTTGAGTATTATAAGAAAGCTGTGAAATCATAGTTCTTTTAAAAGGAAATAATTATCACAAAGAATATCTAAGTGCATGGTTCTCTACACACATTACTCTAGTGTTATATTTTGGTTTTACTTTTTCATTTCAATTGCAAATCTGGTTGATAGGAAAGAAAATAACAGAGCTGTAATTACATAACTATGACTGTAGTTCACTTTGAACACCAGGCAGAAATTGTTTATTTTATATATCACCTGTGCAGCTTTATTTAGTTATTCTACAAAACAGACATATGTTTTTAACATAAAAAGCAGAATTTAAAAAATGAGGTTTACATGCTTTCAAGTTAGTGACACTTTTTTGTGAATTTCTTTTCAATTATTCCAAACATCATATTGTCTGTTGATGGACAAGCTGTTTTTCACTGGCATACAATATATAAAATATAATGATGGCATACTGGTACACTGTGTAAGGTGTAGGAATGCTTTAAAAAATGTTTTCTCTAATTCTTGCCTTATTCTCTTGGCTTATGTACAGTTGATCCTCTCTGTCCCCCATATACACTGCCGCAGCCTGTTTGATACTGAGCTGTAAATCTCCCTGATACTTATTGCCAACATTTTATTTTTCAAAGAGAAAATATGCAGTTTCTTTTTGGGAAGTATTGCTGGATTTAAGTAGAAACAGGTAAAAAAATTATATTTAGTTCTAAAGTAAATCTCAATCTGTGGTTTATATTTATGATGCATGTTGCTTTAAAATTTTTAATCTTACCCAAATAAGTGGAATTTTGCTTTGAGTGACCCAAAACAAAAGATAATTTTATAGTCCAATTCATTTAACTTAAAACAACAAATATGTTTAACTACCTACTTGTTGAACCTACAATGCAAATGACACAAAGGTGTATAAAAGAGTACATTGTTTATTATCATTCAAATGAATCAAATTGCCCTTAATATAAATGCTGCAGCATTTACTAGAATTTACCACAAAATATAGTAAAGCACAATTTTGTATCATGTCTGTCCTTACTCTATTCTGTAGACGCATCCTCAGCTTCCTTTTCAGAAACATATACTAAAGAACTATATACAATGACTGGAGGCTAATGCATGAAATGAAAACTTTCTTGTAATTCCTGGTAAATGGTATTTGTTCTTAATGGTAATCCATGGTCATGGGTCTTTAAATTTTATTTAGTTTTTAGCCTACACAATATTAACATTATCACCATTGTAGATACAGTAAACATTCTCAGGTATTCTAAATTTACTACCTATTTAATCTGTAATATCTGAGTGTTCAATGCTAAGAACTTGAGCAGAGCAGGATGGGAAGAGTAAATATAATCACATTAATAAAATACTTGATAAAAGAACAGCAACTGATAATCAACCGATCCGGACAGGGGTTAGAAATAAAGTACCCATTGGGGCACCTGGGTGGCTCAGTCGTTAAGCGTCTGCCTTCGGCTCAGGTCATGATCCCGGGATCCTGGGATCGAGCCCGCATCGGGCTCCCTGCTCCGCGGGAAGCTTGCTTCTCCCTCTCCCGCTCCCCCTGCTTGTGTTCCCTCTCTCGCTGTGTTTCTCTCTGTCAAATAAATAAATAAAAATCTTTAAAAAAAAAAAGAAATAAAGTAACCATTATCTGTCAAAATAGGTAACTCAGTCATTATCAAGAGAGTACTAATATTTATGGATACTTACATGAATATTTCTCACAACAATTCTATGCATCATTATAGGTGTATCACAAAAGACAAAACTGATGAGTGGAGTGGTTGAGTAACTTTCTATGCTTACACAAATAACAAATTACAAAACAAAGAAAGAAAAAAAAGCAACTAAATTAACTTGGTTCTTAAGTCTATATTATTTCCCCTACATCATGCCAGAGCCTTCAAAAATGAAAGTTGAGGAAATCATAAATATTAGGAAGTAGTTAAGAACTTACTCTCAATAAAGTTTGTAAAATTTGAGAGTCTAAAGGTGGTAAAAAATCGTGTAGTGTAGTTCTAGTCATGCTGTGAGAAGAATAAATAATATTATTTTCTAAAGGGGCAGAATTCAACTTATAAAATTAAAGAATGAAAAAAAGATGCCTTGATATTTCAAGGTTTGATTATACAATCAAGCTTATAGTACCATAAGAGAGAGAATTCCAGTTAATTTAATGTTACTTAACACTTGTTTTGTTCTGTGTTCTACTCCAGGCACAGATGAATGAAAATAATGTGGGGGCGCCTGGGTGGCTCAGTCTTTAAGCGTCTGCCTTCGGCTCAGGTCATGGTCCCAGGGTCCTGGGATCGAGCCCCGCATCGGGCTCCCTGCTCCGCGGGAAGCCTGCTTCTCCCTCTCCCACTCCCCCTGCTTGTGCTCCCTCTCTCACTGTCTCTCTCTCTGTTAAAAAATAAATAAAAAATCTTAAAAAAAAAAAAAGAAAAGAATGTGGGAATTAAAACTGATTCTTAGAAAAATGTTGGGAGACAACGTACTTGTTTTTCGTCTTCCCAAACCCCTCAAAGAGTATGACACATTGCAAATTGATAGTGACTTCAATATTAGGGTTAAAGTGTTCAGTTTCTTACCATTAAGTAGAATACTTCTCATTAATAAAGGATATCTTCCTCTATATGCAACAGCATGGATGAATCTCATTGTGCTAAACAAAAGAAGCCAGGGAGATTCCATTTATATGAAATTGACTATGTTTTGTCTTCATAGATATCAATCTTGCAAGACATTTACTTCAAAGTTCACTTCTTTTTAATTCAAAACATTTTCATAGATAATTTTATTTATAAGACATATCATATTTTAATTCACTTATTGATTTCATTTGTAAATATTTATTAAGTTACTGTGCTGTGTGTTAGGGATCAGTTTGAATGAGAAAAGTTCCCTGATCTCATGATGCTCATAGTCTATTGACAGAGACAGATAAAATTAGAAATTACAGTGGAATAAAAATACAAGATGATTGACAACCTGTACATATATTGTCATACTAGAAATAAACTTAGAATACTGTGGCTCTCTAAGGAAAAAAAAATCTCATAAAGATATGTCTGAGGGGGGCCTGGGTAGCTCAGTCGGTTGAGTGTTCAACTCTTGATTTCAGCTCAGGTCATGATCTCAGGGTCATGGGGTCAGCCCCGCACAGGGCTCCATGCTCAGTAGGCTGTCTGCTTGAGATTCTCTTCCTTTACTTCTCCTTCTGCCCCTCCCCCTCTTCTCTCTCTCTCTCTAAAATAAATAATAAATCTTTGAAAAAATAAAGATATGACTGAAAGATTATAAGGAATTATGAGAACACTGCACTCTTAAGACTTTGTAGGCTGTGAATCACAATAATCACATAATCACTGGTATGGTATATAGAAATGTTGAATGAACTTAATTTATGATAAGAAAATATGTAGGAGGAAAGTATTATCATCTTAACAGTTCCAGGCAAAAAGGAAAGAACAAAAGAGATATAGTTTCCTGGATATTCAATATAAAGTAATGAGATCAGTTTTCAGAATTCACTTAGAAAAGTCATATGACGGGAGCCTGGGTGGCTCAGTCGTTAAGCGTCTGCCTTCGGCTCAGGTCATGATCCCAGGGTCCTGGGATCGAGCCCCACATCGGGCTCCCTGCTAGGCAGGAAGCCTGCTTCTCCCTCTCCCACTCCCCCTGCTTGTGTTCCCTCTCTCGCTGTGTCTCTCTGTCAAATAAATAAATAAAATCTTTAAAAAAAAAAAAAAGAAAAGTCACATGACTATGGGAGATATGCTCCATTTTGAATCACTTCCCAAAGTTGTTTATGTTGTGATACAATTATGTCACTGTTACGTGCATTTCCATTTGGTCCTGCTTAGGCCAACTGTCTAAGACACTGCTTTTGATTTCAGACAACCAGTGTGAAAACCAGAACACTTCCATAACTCATTTGGAAGACCTGTCTTATTTACTGTAGTTCCACTTGACCTGTTCCATATTTTAGGTCATTTTAGGCATTTACACATTTTTATTTTCTATTTGCCTCTTTACTGAATAAGTGTTGTAAAATCAAAACTATAGACATACGTTATAGGCACACCAAAATAAGATGAAATAGTATGAATTCCCTTTTATTTATCTCAGATGCTACTAGGAAAGAATGACTTTAATGAATTTAACTGCATTTTTCCAATTGCTCTATCAAAAAACTTGTCTATCTAATTGTATATTCTGTCAGGCTCTCTGTCCAAAATTTATTACAAATATGACTGCTTCTCACCATTTCCACCTTTGCTATGCTCATTAAAGCCACCATTATCTCTCATCTGGATTGCTTAATGAGGCTTTCACTTGGTTTCTCATTTCCCATCTTGCCTTCCACAGAGCAGCCAATGTGATTCTTTTAAATTGTATATCAAAAAATCTTATTCCTCTGCTTAAAATTATCTAATAGCTTCTCATCTCTCAAAAGAAAATTCAAAAGTCCTGAATGAGCTGCACTCTTGCTACTTCACTGGCACTATTTCTAACCACTGGCCCTTTTAGCTCACTCTGTTCCAGCCACACTGGCCTTCTTTTTGCCTCTTAAACCTGTAAAATTTACTCCTTGTCAGGCCCTCCTTGTGGGTCACGTATCTCTTCTTTATGGAAAGCTTCCCTGTAGGCATCCACAGAGCACACTCCCTAGCTTTACTCAAATCTTTGCTTTCCTTTCATTTTCCAGAGTATTTCTCTGCTTTATTTTACTTCATAACAATTATCACAACCTAAAATGTTATATATTTATTTGTTTTTATTTTTCTATCATCTTTCTTCAACCGTTAAGAATAAGATCCATGGGTAGGGGTGCCTGGGTGGCTCAGTCAGTTAAGCATCTGCCTTCGGCTCAGGTCATGATCTTGGTGTCCTGTAATCAAGCTCTGCGTCAGGCTCCCTGCTCAGTGGAGAGTCTGCTTCTCCCTCTCTCTGCCTGCAGCTCTGCTTACTTGTGCTCTCTCTCTGTCAAAATAAATAAATAGTCTTAAAAAAAAAGAATAAGATCCATGGGAATTAAGACTTTTCTGTTTTATTTATAGCTGTGTCTCCAACACTAAGAACATTGACATTCAATGATCAATTCATGAATGAATGAATTAATGAATGAAAGAAATTATGTATGGATATATTTGTTCAGAAATAAGAGCTATTTTAAGAATACCTTCTATGTAGGGGCGCCTGGGTTGTTCAGTTGGTTAAGCCTCAGACTCTTGATTTCAGCTCAGTTCATGATCTCAGGGTCATGGGATCTAACCCAGCACTGGGCTTCGAGCTCAGTGGGGAGTCTGCTGGAGATTTTCTCTCCCCCCTCCCTCCACTACTCTCCCCGCTCACGCTCTCTGTCTCTCTATCTCTCTCAAATAAATAAACTTTTTAAAAAAAGAATATCCTGTAACTATTAACATGTATTTAGTTCAGATAATGTTAAGTGCTCATAGTTTTCTCTAGCTGATAGTAAGTGACAAGAGTCTACCTGTTGTTGGGAAAGGGTCCACATAGGGAAAGGATTGGCAACCAGAGAAGACAGAATTTGGCAATCTCTAGAGTGTATGTTTTTGTGAAGGCTGCAAGAGACCAAGTCTAAATAGGACAATTCTGTTCCATTATGGAAGAAAAGTTAAAGTTAAGCTGGGGGGCACCTGGGTGGCTCAGTTGGTTGGGCATATTCCTTTGGCTCAGGTTGTGATCTTAAGGTCCTGGGATGAGCCCTATGTTGGGCTCCCTATTCAGTGGGAAGTGTGCTTCTCCCTCTGCCCCTCCCCCACTTGTGGCACATGCACCTATGCGCTCTCTCTCAAATAAATAAAATCTTTAAAAAAATAAAATAAAGTTGGAAATTTTAAGTTAAATAAAAATATCACTTGATATTAATCATTCATCATCTACAGAAAATAGCTTAACTATTTCACTGGACTTTTATGAATTGAAAATAAGGTATCCAGTAAAAAGATAGGCAGAAAAAGTGTACTCTGGGAAGAAATCACAGTTATTATCAGAGATTCTAAGTTCAAATTCCAAGTTCTTTATGCAGATATGATCTTTGTTAAGTTACTGAAATTCATTATGCATTCACTACTATTTCATAGTTTTATAATAAATAATATATGATATATGATTCTGTTAATATACTGTGAATTGGTATATGAATCATAGTTAATATTTTAATGGCATAAATTATCGTGATTTGACTCATTCACATTTTACTATTAGTCAAAGAACCCAGAGTCTACTAGAAGAAGAGTGCAGAATTTGCTTTTGTTCTTACCTAATACTGGAGATTCTTGTCTCAAGAGCCCTACTTTAGAGGATCATACAAAACTCACTGAAGTTCAGTCACAGACACGAGTGATTTATTTTAATTTACTTATGTTTTTTTAAATGTGCCAGATATATGTAACTCTGAGTATTTTCTTTGTTACCAGGAAAGCAGTTTGAAAGAGCAGTGAATTACTTATCATAGACATCTAATTACTTTGTCAAAATTGTCTAAAATTTTCTACACTTATACATAACTGTCCATTGCTAAGGTTAATACACCCCAGTGGTTTGTCACCATTCACAGAACCATAAGGAATATTATTAAGCAAATTAGCACATCAAAGTTTAAATGATAGTAGTTACAGAACATTTGTGGGTGCTTAGCCTTAAAGAATCAGAATTTGCTTGTCTCCCTTAACATATTTAGAATAATTATGAGGTTGTGATTGACAAATACATGTTTTCTTTTTTTTTAAGATTTTATTTATTTATTTGAGACAGAGAGAATGAGAGAGAGCACATGAGAGGGGGGAGGGTCAGAGGGAGAAGCAGACTCCCTGCCGAGCAGGGAGCCTGATGCGGGACGCGATCCCGGGACTCCAGGATCATGACCTGAGCCGAAGGCAGTCGCTTAACCAACTGAGCCACCCAGGCGCCCGACAAATACATGTTTTCAAGTACAAACTATCATTCACAATGTACTTTTCTTATATTTTTTATGGTTAGTATGATACAATAAAGTTCTGTTTGCTTTAAATGTGCTAAATTTTCTACATAATGAAAAAGATGGCTATCATTATTTCTAGTTTTATGCAAGTATTTGCTAAAGACTTTATATATTTGATACCTTTAAAAATTCATTGCCCAAAATAATTATTTAGATAATACAGTTCATATTTTATAGTAATAGATTATTTTATGATAAGTTGTTTATCATAATTTTTTGGAAGTTTATTAATTTATTTCCTATGGATAAATAAAAAAATAGATTGCCAAAAATTGTTGCTAGCTGCTAAGAGTTTATGTTAAAATTGTGGACTATGGTCATATTTTCTTCAATATGTTTAAGTTGCTTTTACTATAAATTTATTACAAATAAAATAAGGATAATATTGGAGGAGGGAAGTATGTGGTCTTTAAGAAAAAGGAGACTTGGCATCATCTCAGTGCTTTGTTGAGTGTTCAACATATTAATATGATTAAGACAGAATTAAAAACTAAAAAAGAAAGAGTGGACATTTTTAAAATTTTCAAAATGGCAACTTTTTAAGTTTTTGTTATATTTATTTAACATTTTGGAAATACTTTCTTGTATTCTAAATCTCTGTTGTGCTTTTATTTTTACTATGGTGATAATTCCCTGAGATATTTTAAAAACACAGGCAAAATACATAATCTTGTTTTTCTAACTGCATTAACTTAAATTTCATTTTTAACATTTACAGATTTCTTTTGCTGAAATAGATCTACTGCTTGCTCATAACTGGAGAGAGTCTAATTCATCCATAAATGACTGCCTTGTCCTAAAGCCCTTATTTAAGGACAATAATAACATTACGTTGGCCATTTGTTAGTGTTTAGGGAGACACCCTGAAGGATAGCGCATGCAAAGATGTTTGTTGAAGTCTATTCAGTTTATCTCCTTTCCTAAAATGCTATGATCAGTTGCTTCTGGGTCTTTGGTTTTAAGTTTCCTAAGAAGCATTTGCTCATTTACTTTTAGAAATGCGTGTATTGGGTTTCTAATATGAATGAGATCTGTTTATGCAAATAATTACTTATATAAATAGAAAGCAGGTAAATTAATAAAACCAAGGTATGTGCACTGTTTTCATATATTTTAATAAAAATATAACAATCTTTCATTCTGATGACTTCTATCATTATTATTTTAGTCTGCATTTTTATTCTTTTTTAATTTAAAAAATAAATATCTTAATTGAGATATAATTGATATGCAACATTGAGGAAGGTTAAGGTGTACAGTGTGTTGATTTGATATATCTATATATTGCAGTATGATTACCACCATAACATTAGCTAACACTTCATAATGTCATATTCATCATTTCATTTTTATGGTAAGAATATTTAAGATCTGATCGCTTAGCAAATTTGAAGTACATAATACAGTATTGTTAACTATCCACATTAGATTTCCAGAACTTAATCATCTCCTAACTGTAAGTTTGTATTCTCTGACCTGTATGTCCCCAGTTCACCCACCCACCACCCACCCCCAGGCCCTTGTAATGACCATTCCACTCTCTATTTCTAGAAACATGGCTTTTTTAGGTTCCACATATATAGTTGATATCATACAATATTTGTCTTTTTCTGTCTGACTTATCTCAGTTAGTGTAATGCTGTCCAGGTAAATCCATGTTGCTGCAAATGGCTGGATTTCCTTATTTCTCGTGGCCAAATAGTATTACATTGTATATATTTATCTCATCTTTATCCTTTCATCCACTAATGGACATTTAAGTTGTTTCCATATTGTAAATATGTATTTGTATTTATGTATGTAGCTATTGTAAATAATGTTGCAATGAACATAGGAGTGCACATACCATTTTTTAGATCCTGTTTTCATTTCTTTTGGATATATAGCCAGAAGAGGGATTGTGGGGATATAGGGTAGGTATATTTTTAATTTTCTGAAGAACTTCCACACTGTTTTCTATAGTGACTATAACAATTTACATTCCCACCAGCAGTGCACATAATTCTCTTTTCTCCATATCCTCAAAGGCATTTATTTATCTCTTGTCTTTTTGATTAAAGCAATCTTCACCAGTGTGAGGTGCTATTTCATTGTGGTTTTGATTTACATTTCCACTGATGATTAGTGATATTAAGCACTTTTTCATGTACCTGTTGACCATTTATATGTCATCTTTGGAAAAATTTCTGTTCAGGTCATTTACTCATTTTTTATTGGGCTGCTCGTTTTTCTGATACTGAGTTCTATGTGTTCCTTATATATTTTGGATAATTTGCCTGATGATGTGTTTATTAAGATTTGTTTGGTGGCTTGACATGTGATCTATCCGAGATAATGATTTGTGTGAAGAATATATGTTCTGTTGTTGTTGGATGGAATGTTCTGTATATATCTGTTAGGTCCATTTGGTCCCAGTATTGTTCAAGTATACTGTTTCCTTATTGATTCTCTGTCTGATCTATCCAGTATTGAGAGTGGGGTTATTAAGGTCCCCAGCTATTAATTCTCATTTTAGTTCTAGTAGTATTTTCTTTTTATATTTATTTATTCCTATGCTGAGGCAAATATTTATAATTATTATATCTTCTTGAGGTATTGACCATTTATCATTATATAATGATGCTTTTGTCTCGTTATAGTTTTCGACTTAGGATCTATTTTGTCTGATGTAAGTAGAGCTACGTCTCATTTCTTTGAGCATATGTATGTTTTGAAACTTGAAGTGAATCTTTTTTTTTTTTTAAGATTTTATTTATTTATTTGAGACAGAGAGAATGAGATACAGAGAGTATGAGAGGGAGGAGGGTCAGAGGGAGAAGCAGACTCCCTGCCCAGCAGGGAGCCCGATGCGGGACTCGATCCCGGGACTCCAGGATCATGACCTGAGCCGAAGGCAGTCGCTTAACCAACTGAGCCACCCAGGCGCCCCAGTTGAAGTGAATCTTTTATAGGCAGCATATACTTGGGTCTTATTTTGTAATCCATTCAGCCATTCCATGCCTTTTGGTTATAGAAGTTTATTCATTTACATTGAAAGTAATTATTGGTAGGTAAGGACTTATTAATGCATATTATCAATTATTTTCTGGCTGTTTTGTAGTTCTTTTGTTCCTTTCTTGTTTTCCTTTGTGAACTGATATTTTTCTACAGTGGTATACTTGGTTTCCTTCTCTTTATCTTGTGTATCTACTATAGGTTTTAGCATTATGGCTATCCTGAGACTTAAATGAAACATCTTATAGATATAACAGTCTATGTTAACCTGTTCATATCAACTGTTTATATCAACTTAACTTCAAATGCATGCAAAAAAATCTACCTTTGATTCTTTTCCCCCTACCTTTTAGGTTTTTGATGTCACAGTTTACATATTTTATATCCTGTAATCATTAACAGATTATTATAGTTATAGCTATTTTTTTACAGGGAGAGAGGGGATGGGAAGAGAGGAAGAAAGAGAATCTTAAGTAGCCTCTATGCCCAGCACAGGGGCAAAATCAAGAGTTGGACGCTTGATCAACTGAGACACCCAGGAGCCCTATAGCTATTTTTAACACTCTGTCCTTTAACCTTTGTGATTAATATGCACCACAGCACAGTATTGGAGTATTTTGATTTTGACCTTAAACTTACCTTTACTGGTATGTTTTATATTTTCAAATGTTTTCATGTTTCTAACTAGGGTCCTTTCATTTCAGCTTGACTAACTCCTTTCAGGATTCTTTTTAGGCAGGTTTGGTAGTGCTAAACTCCCTTAGTTTTTGTTTGTCTGGAAAAGCCTTTCTCCTTTATTTTTGAAAGACATATTTGCTGGATAAAGTATTCTTGGTTGTTTGTTTGTTTGTTTGTTTCAGCCCTTTGAATGCACCATTCCTCTCTCCCCAGGCCTTCAAGGTTTCTGCTGAGAAATCTGCTGATAGAATTATAATGGTTCACCTCACTGATATGAGGAGTTCTTAATCTCAGGAAATAAACTGATGGTTGCTGGAGTGGTGGGGGGTGGGAGGGATGGGGTGGCTGGGTGATAGACATTGGGGAGGGTATGTGCTATGGTGAGCGCTGTGAATTGTGTAAGACTGTTGAATCACAGACCTGTGCCTCTGAAACAAATAATACATTATATGTTAAAAAAAAAAAAAAGGAGAAGAATATAGCAGGAGGGGAAGAATGAAGGGGGGAAAATCAGAGCGGGAGACGAAACATGAGAGGCTATGGACTCAGAAACAAACTGAAGGTTCTAGAGGGGAGGGGGGTGGGGGATGGGTTAGCCTGGTGATGGGTATTAAAGAGGGCACGCTCTGCATGGAGCACTGGGTGTTATACGCAAACAATGAATCATGGAACACGACATCAAAAACTAATGATGTAATGTATGGTGATTGACGTAACATAATAATAAATTTAAAAAATTAAAAAAAAATAATTATGATGGTTCATTTGTTAGTAACAAGCTTCTTTTCTCTTTCTGCTTTCAAGATTCTTTCTTTGTCTTTGATTTTGACAATTTTATTATAATATGTCTGGAGAAGATCTCTCTAAGCTAAATTTATATGGGGACTTATATGAACTTCATGAACTTGGATGTCCATATCTCTCCCATGTTTTGAAGAGTTATTGGCCATTATTTCTTTAAATAATCTTTTTTTTTTTCCCTTTTATCCCTCTCTTTTCTTTCTGGAACTGTACTAATGTGTAGATTGTTTTCATATAAGCCCTGTTGGCTTTCTTGATTCCTTTTCATTCTTTTTTTTCTTTTGGCTTCTCTGACTAGATAATTTCAAATGATCTGCATTTGTGTACACTCATTCTTTCTTCTGATTGATCCAATCTGCTATTAAACTTGTCTGTTGAAGTCTTCAATACAGTCACTGTATTCTTCAGGTCTAAATTTTTTGTTTGGTTTTATTTTATGTTTTCTGTCTCTTTGTTGAACTTATTTTGTTTTTGTATTATTTTCTTGATTTTATTAAATAATTTCTCTGTGTTCTCTTGTAGCTGTTTGGGCATCTTGAGAACAACTATTTTGAATTTTTGTCAGGCAATTTGTGTGTATCCTTTTCTTTGGAATCAGTTACTGAAGTTCTACAGTGTTTCTTTGATGGTGTCATGTTTCCCTGATTTTTCATGACCCCTATAACCTTGTGTAGGAGTCTGCAAATCTCATGAAGCCATCACCTCTCTCAGGTGAGGGATGACATTGGTAAGGAAAGACATTCAACTCTGTGTGAAGGCACACTGCAGCCTTCTGTAGCTCCAAGTCTAGAGATGCAGGGCACTAATGGGGTGGCGATGTGTGTCGGCTCTGGGTTCAGAGAAACATGATGTCTCATTGGCTCAGGCTGCTGGGTCCATGACTTCAACAGCTTCATGGCCCTTGGCATGTGCTGCAGGGAGTCCTATAGCCATTGGAGTACATGCCAATAGCTAGGGTCCCTGAAGCTTCTAGTATGCTCACAGTTGGCTCTGGCCCTTGTTGCTGGTCCTGACCCTTACCACTACATAGGTGTCCCTATTACTACAGCAGCCAGCCCTCACAGCTAAGTCCGTGCACACCACTGGCTCTAGCCACCACCAGTGCCTGCCCTGGTCTCTAGCCTAGCCACTGGAAGTGGAGGTACTGCTAAGGCCTTAGTCTCCCTCACAGCTACTACAGACCCACTGCAGTGCTTGCTGAGGGCCACATAGTTGCCGAAGCTACAGACCCCAGTGGCCTGAGCCAATGAGACATCATGCCCCCACAGGCCTGGTGCCACCACAAAGGATCACCGTGTAACTTCAGGAGAGGCTGGTGATGGCAGTTTGGCCAGCAGGATGCAGGTGTGCAGCTCTGGGGGCTAGCTGCAGATAAAGCCAGAAGTGCAGTTCAGTGAAAAGAGACAGGGCTGGAGCTAGGCCCCTGAGCAGCTGTGGGGATCTTAGCTGTTGTCATGCATGCCATGGCTGTAGGGTCTTGCCATTGGCATGCACAGCAGTGAAGGCCAGTGGCAGGAGTTGGGCCAGCAGTGTGCAGGTGCATAGATAAAAGGGTTAACCCCCAATGCATACACAGTTGTGGCAGTCAGCTGCGGGGATCTAGATGAATGTCTCACATTTGTGATAGCCACAGAGGCCAAGACTGGTTGCCCTCGTGGATCCTGGATTTTTAAGTAAAGTGAGATAGAGGGAGTGGGAATAGACTGAAGTGGCTGCTGTCTGTGAACACAAAAACCTGTGGGGGAAACCTCTGTGGTCAAATCTTCAGAGGGTCCACAGTGACTGTGCTGGACACTGTTTCTTAGGCAGCAAAAGCTGCTGGGGTCTCCTGGACACCAGGCCACTGGGAACTGAAGTTTGTCTTGCTATGTGGCTGATATTAGTAGTTTGCCTTCTTCTTTGTTCCAAACATCTCTATAAACCTCAGAGTTGCCACTTTCTGGGTGGGGTAAAACTGAAGCATGTCCTTTGTCAGTGCCCCAAAAGTACTGGTTGTTCCCTCCACTCTCCCTTCCTTGGTTGGGGGAACTCTTTTGGGCCAAGGAGTTTTCTCTTGGCATTGAGTGGTGCCGGCTGGGGAATGATGTCCAGGCAAAATGACGCTGTTCTCCTTCTCTTTTTGTGCAGTTATTCTTAAGGATTATTTGTTGTTTTTGTTCCACTATGTTACTGAAATTTCTGAAGAGGACTCCTGATCTAACCCAGAGCTATTTTTGTTCATATATATATATAGTTCATATATAACTTATAAAATATAATAGGGTATTAAAGAGGGCACGTATTGAACAAAATATTTCTCATTTAGAGTACTGTGTTTCATATTTTATAAACTCTTCTCCTCAAACTTCAAATGTACATAAGGAGGACAGAACTTAACCCAACAAAACAGTATAATTCTATACTTTAGAGTCTCTAAAATATATATTAAACTATATAAAGAGTGAAAAGTTTTCCTACTTCACAGTCATTATGAAATCTCATTGTTTGAATCCCAAATAGATAGCAGTCAGCCATTATGTGGCATATGGGATTGCTATAGAAGTCCATATGCTTTGTAACAGTTGGTGTTCAAGTGAAAATGTGTGAAGTCAAATAAAAATGTGGCCCAGATGACAAAACCTAATTACCAGCAGCACCAAGCTGCAGAATTTCTCTCAAACTACCTATGTCACTTTTTTTTTGGTGTTTTTAGAAATTTCCTTGGCAAAACAACTTCCAACAAACTTGTACATTATAATGACATAACCCTCTATTTTGAGAAAATAAAATATAAGATTAAAATATAACTTTCATTCTAGTTTTCATCAACGGATTAATAATGATGGTTTCCTTCTTCTCTAAAACGAGGTAAATAGAAAAAGAAAAAAAGCCGTAATCAATGAGAGTAGAAGATACTGATATTCTAAAGCCTCCTCTCTATATCTCTCTGTCTCACACACCCATACATGTATGAATATATGTATACATATATGTATCTACACATGTATGTGTGTTGTTCAATTGGGCAGGAAGATACTTAGAGGGGATATTCATGGCTAAATACATAAAATAAGGCAAACAAAACATTGTTCTTTAAAATAAGTGGCAGAATCTGAAATTAAAATCTAATAATCCTAAATAAATAAATAAAATCTAATAATCTCTCTCTGGAAATATGAAAATATACATGCAGGCTAGCCGGGCATGTTTTTTGAGTCAGATTTGGTATTAATTACTTAGAAGCTGGAAAGGCAGAGTTATAAAATAAAACAAACAAAAATATTTGCAGGAAGCTTCTTACTGGAGAGAAGTAAAGATGAGACATTCTGCATTGTGAATAGTTTTTGTGAATAGTATTTACTGACTGTGAAGACAAAAATTAAAAGAGCTCACACTAAATAGTAGATTATAAGAAAAAATTTTTCATTTTGGAAGATACCTTTGTTAGTGTTTTGACATGAGTATCCAGAAAATAATTTGATTAGAAAGCATTAATATTCTTGCCATAAAATAGAAAATAGCTAAGAATCAATATACATCTATTGTAAGATAAAAGAAAAGATGAGAAAAAAAAACTGATGGCAGCTGAGAAACATAAGTAAATGTGAAACAAATGAAGATTGTCACTTAAAATATTTCCATCAGTTAAAAGCGTTTTACTAAAACAATCTCATTTATAAAATAAGGACGTAAAACAAAAATAAAATTTTGAGGTATGTGTTTGTGTGTGAGGTGGCAGAGTTGAAGAATGAAACTATGAAGAAGGAAAGCAGAGTTGGAAGCAGCACGAAGAAGAAAGACTGTTGAAAACACAGTAATGCCCTTGCAAGACAGTGTTGAAGGAAAAAGTAAAAGAGAGCAAACAAAGTATTTCAACTCTTCAAAATTAAAAGATAAAACTCGGCATGCGTTCATCATCCATCAGATGTTTATATGAGTTATATATAAACATTTCATTATCCCCAGTCTGCAAAAGTATGATCTTATTTCTTGGCCTTGCCTATAGTCATTTATTACTTATCCATATATTGTTATTATTTCTGCTTTCCTTAAACATATGGTAAATGCAGTTTTATAAAGTGACAAAATAGATATATATTTATTTTTACCTCAGTTTGTATAGTCACATTGTAAGTGTTGTTTCTAATTACAAGCATAAAATTAATTTCTTTTTTATTGGGAAAAATTCAATAGAAAGGATATTTACTTAGGAAGTAGCTAAAAACTTTAATAAAAATTTGGTATGAAAAGCAAAAACTAATTTAAAAGAGATATTGAAGATATACAAAAAAACCATAAATGCCTAAAAGAGAGAATCAAATAATGGAAAAATAAAAAGGAAAATTTATCAGAAATTAATAAATTTAAATCTTTAGTTGATATCAAACCTTCAAAACATATACACATCATTTTAAGGTACACTCAGGCAAAAAAAAAAAAACAGAGCAACTATTAATTATAAAAAAATATGGAAAAAATTGTCCATAGTAATATATTTTTTCAAGGAAATAAAGTGTGATGAGTATTAGTTAGACACAATTTATATATCATTTTCATGCTCCCGTAAAACATTCATAATAACCTTGATAAATAGACTAAAGAAAAATCTTAATAATTTACAAAAAATGTTTAAAAATTACAGATAATACCCTTTGGTCAAAATGAGGTAACAGCTGAAATTAATTTAGGAGGAAAATTCCCTGGAAATTGAAAAACCTAGCTCCCAGTAATTAAAAGTAAATTAACGCACCAACTCAAAACTCAAACTGTAGAGTATGTATGGAAAAAAAAGAGAAACACTGTAACCAGAACCTAATAGCTATGAAGGAAAATCCATAGCCTTGAATAAATATAATGTAAACAAGACAGAATTAGAATAAATGTATTAATTTTTCTCCTATAGAAACTTAAAAATGAATATAAAACTACAGAAATAGAAGAAAATATTAATTGAAGTCAAAATATGAAAGAATAAAACAAATCAGAAAATGGTTAACACATTGAGCTGTTTTCTTGGTGGGGCAAGAATATGCCATTCAAAAACAAGGGAAAAAGTTATGAAACCACAAGGTTAGAAATGACAAAGTGGTCATAATGTCAGAGAGGAACTTAAAGGAATAGTCATTTTTTATTACTAAACTGTATGCAATATAAGGGATCTAGATAAAATGGATAATTTGAATATACAAATCAGGAAAAAGCTACATACAAGAGAGTCACTAAAGTGGACCAGGCCCCCAAATTTTTGTCATGCAATTCTAACTTAACTTTAAGAAACAGGAGACTATTATCATGTAAACTAAATCATGTAAGTGTTTCCAAAACATAGAGAGATGTTTGTGCCATAGACCTCTTTTGTAATTTGGATAGCTACTGAGATTTTATTTTTCTTAAATAAAAAATAAAATTCATAAGATTATAAAAAGGCAATTATGCTTTTTATTTGTTTATTTGTATATATACAAATACATTACTTTATAAAAATGTGATACAGAGATTATATATTGCTTAACACATCACATAAATATGTAACATCTAATTTAATAACTCCTGTTATATTAATGTAATACAGTTAACCATAATTCAAAATATCTGTAGTATGTATAATTTCATATGAAACTATCTGCAATATCTATTAGTGACCAAGTCAGAGTTATAGCTAATACTGCTACCTATTGCTGTCTACTTTCATGATCAAAGGAAATACTAAATTTCATGTTAGTGGAAATATAGATGTCAATTTTTGCCAGTCAGGTTTATGAACTCTCTGATATCTTGGTGTAAGCTTTTTTACATCAAAGAGAGAAAATAAAAGTTTTTAATTTTTAAGATATTAGCACTAATATACAATATATACTATATAGAAGGTATGTAAGACTATCTCATTTATAAAATAGCAATAACAAATCTAAATAAGCATTATCTATCATGGTGTCTGTCATTAAAGACATAGTGCATATACTATACTGATACGGAAAGATTGCTGTGAGTTGCAGAACATTGTATAGAATATGGTACTGTGTGTGTAAAACAATAATAATGTGAACACATATTCATATATGTGAATCATTCATATATATTTATATACATGGATATTCATATAGATATATATGTATATATGAATAGTTCTGAAAGTAGATTCACAAAGAGGGAGAGGGGGACCTGATGATTGGGGCATTAAAAGATAAACTGAGGCAAATTAAAATTTTTAAGAATTTATTTGGTCAAACATAGATTCAAATGGGGTAGCTGCAAATTGAAGGGGGTTGGAAATGCTTCACCAACTGGAGCTAAAGGAGAGGTTTTTATAGAAGCAAAGCAAGGAAAGCATCTGATTAGCTATAACTTCAGCAGTTGTTCTAGTTGGGAAAGCCTTGTTAGCTATTTGTGATTGGTTGGTCTTAAATTTCATTTTCTCAGATTCAGGTGCATTGACCTGGCTTAGGTTTTGGTTTGCTTGCATAGAGTACCAAAGCAGTAGAGCCACTTCGGTCGAGTGACCTCTCTGTTTAATTACTTAAACAGGGAGGTGAGAGTAGACAGAACTTATATTCGTTGTGTGCCTTTTTTACTTCCCTATTTGTAAAATGTTCAATTGTTACCACTTTAAAAATCAACAAAACAATTAAAAAACAAATAAAACATTAATGAAATCATAGGAGCCATTCTTTATTTTAAAAAGGAATTGTCCTAATTATTGGAAACTATGAAGCAAATAATTTAGATACACATCTAAAAATGCTTGAGTATTTTCTTTCACTATGCTAAAGCTTCTATAGATACAATATAGATAGAATTCTCAAGCAAACTGATACACCAGGGTATGTAGGATGGACAGTTTGAAAAGGATAAGTATTCTAAAAAGAATTTTTTTTAAGTTTCCATCAACAATGTATTTTACAGTCCAATAATAGCTGAGAGCGTAGCCTTGGGATATGTAAATATCTCCATGTGTCACTTTTCTGCAAGCCTACAGATTTCAGGCTAGTGACAGTATTAGGCAGCTGGACTTGTCGATAGCTTTCTGACAAAAATAAAACATGGCAAAGTACATTTTTCTTCTATGTCTGTTCTGTCAAAGTCCAGTGCGTCACATTGAACAGGAAAGATGCTGCTTGGCTTTGGATTATGTTCATATCCACGAGTTTATAGGTGTCTGGAATATAGTATTACAGTGAAAAACCAGTGGAAGTAATAGCACACACACCTTGATTTTCTTCTGATTAATAGTAGAAAATTAACTGTCCCAGCATGAGTCAAATTGCATTGAATGTCTTATTATTCTTTTTTTTTTTTTCGGAAAAGTATGCCAAAGGGTTCATTAGCATCCTTTACTACATTAAGCAACAGACCAGCCCCATAGATACAGTTTTATATCTCAACTGTGCACTACATAGGTGTGAGCCACTTCAAAAATTACTGAAACTCTCTAAGCCTCAGTAATCTCCTCTCTAAAATAAGGATAATTATATGTACCTCATGTTGTGGTAATGAGAATTAAATGATACAATATACATAATCTCCTTAACAGAGTGGCTGACACATTGTGAGCTTTCAAGAAATGAATTATGCAGATAAAAGAGTGTATTCTACCCTCAGACCAGCTGAGTTTAAATCCTTGCTTCACTACTTACTAGCTGTGTCACTATCATTCCATTGGTTAACCTTTTTCTGACTCAGTTTACTTCTCTGTGTTACAGGCACAATAAAAGCATATGCCTTGGAAGACTGTTGAAAGAGTTAGAGATCACACACACACACACACACACACACACAGAATGATTAAAGCAGGGTCTCACATAGTAAGTGCTAACTAAATGTTATCTATTATTATATCTGAAAGTACAACATTAAATTCTCAATTCATGTTTCCATTCTATGTATATTTGATTCAGACTTTTGACTCATCGCTCCCACAACAAAGACTCAAATAAATTTAAGTAGTTTCCAATTATTGCCAAAGTTTAAGCATTTAAAATAGTTTTCTGGGGTGCCTAGGTGGCTCAGTCGGTTAAGCATCTGCCTTCGGCTCAGGTCATGATCTCAGGGTCCTGGGATTGAGCCCCGCATTGGGCTCCCTGCTCAGCGGAGAACCTGCTTCTCCTTCTCTCCTGCTGCCCCTCCCCCTGCTTGTGTTCTCTCACGCTCCCTCGCTCTCTCTCACAAATGAATAAATAAAAAATCTTAAAAAAAAATTTTAAAATAGTTCTCTAATTATTGCTAAAATTTAGGAACAAAGTAAATAAATTTAAGATTAAAGAAGAGTAGAGACTTGTAGAAATTAGAAAGATAATTCTTCAAGGAAAAGTTTCAGTTATTATTGTCAATATTATTTTTGCTATTATACAAAATATTTACCTGAGAAATCCAGTAAGAATTTTCTTCCAACCTCAGGTTCACTAAAGAGAAATAAAAGTGGTATAGTATTCTATCAATAACTGAGTGGTTTTCCAACATACAATGTATTAATATATATTTTCTTCAACCAAAAATTGGATTATACATAGGTCTCTTTATATTGTTGCTACCATTCTTGTCATGTGACAAATTTTATATTATCATTATGGTAGAATTCCATATTGCACACAAATGAAATGCCTCACATTATTTGTGTCTTCATTACAAAGGACAATTATCTACTTCCAGAGATCCTAACTAATTTTTCTTATTTTAAAAAGAAATAATCACTTTGCCAAATTCCCAGAATAAGTACTATAACCGAGTGTATTAAGCCACTTATAAATTATTTTTATATTTTAAAATAAATGAATTTTTTTTATTTTAAAATAACAGAAATATAAATTATTTTTATATTTTAAAATAACAGAAATGAAAACCTTATTCACAACAAAGTCCTCACCATTAGACAAGGGCAATTCATAGGAAAACCTGACAGCTGAGAGAATCAGTATCTAGGTCTTGAATCACGAATCTGGAGGCACACAAACAGCATCCACATTGTTCAGCATATGGACCCCAACTGTAATAGACGTAGGTACTTGAAACCCTGGGCTGCCAACACAGTTCTGCAAGAGGTGGCATCAGTTTTGAGGTTGGGCAGCAGGTGAGAAGAAAGCCATTAGAGATTATATAATCACGTCAATCTGTCTAAAACGTGTGGCAAGATTTCATCTGCTCTAACTTACAAAGCAGACACTTGTGGCTATAGCTCTGAGGGAAGAGTTTGAAAATGGTAAATAGGTAGATGTTGTCTATTATTGGATGGATTTTGGAAGATATAAGAAGGAGATGTACTCAGGGAAGGGCTTGCCAGTTTTTAAGCAGGCATAAAAGATAATAGAGGAAATCTAGAATATTTGGTTTTTATAGGATTAAAGAATCCAAGTAATTCTAGATCCTAAATAATAACAAATGGAATTATAGGAAGACTTCTATAGACAAAAATCCAGTAAAACTTCTAACTAAAATAAGTGTTTTAATGCAAACATCTGACTAAGGGTGCTGTTGACCCTAGGACAAAAATGGAACAACTTGCTTAGAAATCTGTGAAATTTTTGAGAAAAGAGCATTACAGATACTATTGACTAAAAATGTCGTAATGGTGTTAGAAATAAAATAAAGTTCTCTTAATCTACTTGCACAGGTGACAAGTTGCTAAACTATGTGGTTCTTCAAGAGTGGCCTAATCGGGGGGCGCCTGGGTGGCTCAGTCATTAAGCGTTTGCCTTAGGCTCAGATCATGATCCCAGTGGAATCAAGCCCTGCATCAGGCTCCCTGCTCTGCGGGAAACCTGCTTCTCCCTCTCCCACTCCCCCTGCTTGTATTCCCTCTCTCGCTGTGTCTTTCTCTGTCAAATAAAAAAAATCTTAAAAAAAAAAAAAAGAGTGGCCTAATCGGGATGCCTGGGTGGCTCAGTCCACTAAGCGTCATGATCCCAGGATCCTGGGATCAAGCTGATGTCAGGCTCAGGTCATGATCCCAGGATCCTGGGATCAAGCTGATGTCAGGCTCCCTGCTCTGCAGGGAGTCTGTTTCTTCCATTGCACTCCCCGCTTCTCCCTGCTCCTTCTCTCTCAAATAAATAAATAAAATATTTTTTTAAAAAGAGTAAGCTTTTAGCTTGAATTAGAATTTTACACCACAAATATTTTTTTATGCCAGGGATATGACCTCATCTCCAAGTAGACACCAAATTGCTCAACCTAAGTAAAATTGTTGAAAAATCTTATGATGCTTCTGGTTATGGGGCTGTCTTCTTCTCTCACCTAGCTAATGGACAAGTGTAATTATGCTAACAAATTTGGTTCCCCTTTTATAGAAACTTGAGAGTGGGTATTATTATCACTAACCTAATTGTCTAAACTGAGTTGCAGGGCAAAATTTTGAATTGAGATATTTGGATACTAGATCTTTTGCTTTTCAAATTACAATAAACTGGCTTTTCAGAATAATGTGTTTACTTTTCAACTATAATTTACTTGTTTACTTTGGTGGTTATACTTAATTAGTGTGGACCCCAAAGAACTTTTGTTTATGTGGCTCATATCTATCAAGATTATCATAGTAGATCATAAGACTAAAAAGTTGAAAATAAATATTTACTAATTTACTTAAATAGCAATAAGAAATTATTTATAAATGAAAATAAGATTTTTTTGAAAAAAATCCTATATATTCCAAAACAAAAATTATTAAGAAAGTGATAATATTTTATCGTTTTTCAGATCTCTTTAATATCTGGCTTAATTAGAAGATACCAAGATCCTCAAATTTGTTTCTGTGCTCAATCTGTTGAAATATGTTGTTTTGTGTTTGAAGAAAACTTGGCATCTCGCAGATACGTGCTTAGAAAAGAAAGGCACATTTAATAGAGTTGTGATACCCTTCTTGGATACAATACCAAATTTTGATAAGTGATTATTTTCGTAAAAGTTAGTTGTCATATGGAATCTGAAACCATATGAATGGCAATTTTATAATCTGTTATATTATAATCCATTGGTCTACCTTGCACTCTTTTTTTTTTTAAGATTTTATTTATTTATTTATTTGAAAGAGAGAGAGCACACGAGCCAGGGGAGAGGGGCAAAGGGAGAGGGACAAGCAGACTCCCCACTGAGCAGGGAGCCCAGTGTCAGCCTTGATACCAGGACCCTGCGATCACCGTCTGAGCCAAAGGCAGACCCTTAACCGACTGAGCCATGCAGGTGCCCCCCTATCTTGAACTTTGAATTGGTCTTTAATTGTGTGATTTTGTAGCATCATATTTTGTCATTTGGAAAATATTAGTTCTGGCAATTAGGTAGATCTTTCAAAAATCGATATACTTAATGATACAACATCAAAAATCATATTTATTAATAGTACTAACAATTTTGTAAGTATAATTTTTAAGTATCCAGAAGCTTTAAAATTCATTATGGAAGTTTTTAAATTTTTTTTTCAACTCAAGTTTTACCATTGTCAGCAAGTCCCATCATCATTTGTTTTCTTTAAAATAACCAGTCATTTGCAAAAACATGATTGCATAATACCTAAGTCTGAATAGCCATACTTTTTGCTTGTCAGTATTTCTTTCTAGTAAAAATAATGTTTCATGAGAAAGGTAGCTAGTTCTTTTCTCAACTAAAGCAATCTCAATAGTGCTTTTCCTCCAGACACCGTGGCATTTTGGCAGGAAGCAGAAGTGCTATATGCAAACTTCTCTTTACATCAAAGAGAATACTTAAATGAGTATGTCCATTTTTGTATCCAAAAAAAAAAAACCTCCTAATTTTTGGGTCTTATAAATTAAAATTCAGTAATTTCAATTATTTTCTCTTATAGGATTTCTAAAATAATAAACCTAAGAATATATATTAAAACACTAGGTGATTTTTCAAGGGAATAAAGTAATACAGTTTGAAGTTGATACCTTTTGGTAGTCTTACCAAACATAAAAATAGGCTTTAAAGTACTTGAAGAATGAATTGACTATAATTAATTCCATTTATCTTCTATACTTACGTTATTTCAGCCAAGATTTTGAAAGGACATAGTATATAGTAAGATATTTTAGTCTCAGAGAAAGAGAATGGATCTTGCTATATCTTGCTAATGGATAAGTTTATAGAGGAGAGGCAAGCAAAATAAGCCTAAAGTACAATTGTAAATATGTATTACCCTATATCAAATCAGAAGATATGTATGGAGAAAATGAACACTCCAGTTACACATAGTATATATAGTTATAATCGTGTATATCTGAGGTCTTTTAAGAGCTACCGGCATTCTTCTATCAGGGATATTAAGACTGTTCCTAGGACAATGCTGAATTCCAAACAAAACAAAAGTGTTACATAGTGTGGTTAATAAATACATGATTCTCATAGTGACATTTTTACCTTTAAAATAAAATTATATCAAAATAGTATTATATCAAAATACTTGGGGTGCCTGGGTGGCTCAGTCATTAAGTGTTTGTCTTCAGCTCATGTCATGATCTCGGTCCTGGGATCGAACCCCGCATCGGGCTCCCTGCTCAGTGGGAAGCCTGCTTCTCCCTCTCCCACTCCCCCTGCTTGTGTTCCCTCTCTGGCTGTCTCTCTCTCTGTCAAATAAATAAACAAAATCTTTAAAAAAAAAAGCAAAACAAAATACTCATGAGTTAAGTGTAGCATTTTAAAAATGTGTTTCCATTGTAATTAATGCCTTCGTGAAATTCCAATGTTGAAGCCTGAATCTTTTGCCTATTTTGCTTTAAATCTGTGATATATAAATTTTGTTCATCTTGCTTTATGTAAGCAAATTGTTTTACAAATATAGAAGCAAGAAGATATAATTTAATAAAGAAAAAGTTTAAAACTTTATATAATAATTATAATAGTCAATCAAAATTATTGTAACTTCTTCCAAATAGGATGTTATAGGTAGCAGTAGATCAGTGTCCCTAATGACCACTAGCAAAATGGAAAAAATTATTAAGTAATGTTTAAGGCCATCAGCAATTTGTGGAAGATGTACTAAAATTTCAGAGAGGAAAAAGCAATTAATAGGTGAAATAATAAAAAGCAGACTTATTTGGTTTTCGTTTTGTTCTGTTTTCTGGGAGCATTTGCCAATTTTTTTCATGGACTGAGGAGAAGGGGTTGGCCAAGAATTTGCTGTTGTGGAAAACAAAAGCTTTAAAACTATTAGGCATTGTACAAAACTAGAGTGGACAAAAATAAGTGTTTGAGGATCTCAAGTGCACAACTAGTTTTTTCCAGCAATACTTTTTCTTAATTCTGAGGCTATGTGGGAAGCTAAAGAGTTAGATCCAAAGCTTCTATGCTGGGCAAAATGGATAAAAAGATGGAGTATTTTAACAAAGAAGTGAGAAGTATAAAGTGTTGAGAAGTTAAAAATATCTAGAATGTTCGGCGCCTGGGTGGCTCAGTTGGTTAAGCGACTGCCTTCGGCTCAGGTCATGATCCTGGAGTCTCAGGATCGAGTCCCGCATGGGGCTCTCTGCTCGGCAGGGAGTCTGCTTCTCCTTCTGACCCTCCCCCTCTCATGCTCTCTCTCTCTCTCTCATTCTCTCTCTTAAATAAATAAATAAAATCTTTAAATAAAAAGATTAAAAAAATATCTAGAATGTTTCAAAAAGAATTTAATGGGCATTCTAGAATGAAAAGTAAAATATGTGAAATTAAAAACTCAGTGAATTTAAGAGCATATTGGACACAGTACAAAATGAAATTCATTAGTTAGAAGAAAGGTTAATAGTAATATCCTAATTAAAGTAGAGAAGAATAACAAGAATAGAAAACACACACACACACAAAAACAGAATAAAGTATTAAGGTGTGTGTGACATATTCTGAAGGTCATTAATACGGATGTAATTGGAAAATGATCTGAGACGGAAAGATGAAAATGTAGAAAACAACAGAAGGGGTTAATGTTAGGGTAAATATGCATATTAATGGAAAAATAAATGATCACATTGTCTTATAATGTTTAAATATACATAAAAGTAAAAATATACGATAGAGATAAGACCAAATATAAGATGGGTAAATATAGTTAAAGCTGACAGAAAAAAAAAAATAGAAAAACTGAAGAGTCAGAAATTTTGTAAGAAATTGAATGTTAATATATTTATTAAAAGTCTTTCCACAGAGAAATTCCAATGGCTTAATTGGTGAATTTGAATATATAAGGAAAAAAATAATAGCAATCTTTTACAAGATCTTCTACATAACAGAAAAAGAGCAAATGCTTCCCAACAATTTTTTTGAGGCCCGCATAATTTTGATGCCAAATCTATCAGGGAGAGGGAAATTGTATAGTGGGAAAATCACAGGCAAATCTCTTTCATGCAAAATATTAAGAAAATTTACCCAAAAATATTAAAGAAAATATTAGAAAATTTAATTTGGTAATATGTAAAAAGTTAATACTTCAACAGTAGGTGGGGTTTGTTATGTGCATTGTAGATTAACATTCAAATAATTAATCAACATAAGTTACCATGTTAACCTAATAAAGGAAAGTATACAATCATCTCAACAGATTCAGGGAAGGCATTTGATAAGATTTCAGCACGTTTATGATAATTTTCCTCAAATTATGAATGATACTTTCTTAATCTGATGAAGAATACACACATATGTGCATACACAGACCAAAACCTTAGCAATGTTATTTTAATGGTAGGATACCAAATTATTTCCTTAAAGTTCTGAAATGAGACAAAGTCTTCTTTTATCATCAGTTATATTTAACATTGAAATAAAACTCTCTTCTAAAAGTGCAGTAGGCAATAGGAACAAATAAAAGATAAGTGTTTCAGAAAGGACAAATTAAAGTTGTCATTTACAGATGGCATGATTGTTTATATAGAGATCCAGAAGAATCTACAGATGTTCTACTAGAATCAATGAATTAATTTATAATGGTCACTGGGTACAGAGTACACTAATATTATTTATACAACAAACATAAGCTTTTCTAAATCATACAATTTACAATAATGTAAGAAATCTATTGTCTAGGAATAAATCTGAAAATTACCTCTAAAAAGTCTATTCTGAAAACTATAACTTTATTAAGAAAAATTAAGGATAATGTAAAAATAAGTGAATAAGGAATATAATACATTTGTTGATTCTCTTTGATATGCAAAAGCTTTTTAATTTTGCTGTGGTGTCAATAGCATATTTTTGCTTTTGTTTCCCTTGCCTTAGGAGATATATCTAGAAAAATGTTGCTATGGCCAATGTCAGAGAAATCACTGCCTTGATTCTCTTCTAGGATTTTTATGGTTTCCGATCTTACATTTAGGTCTTTAATCCATTTTGAGTTTATTTTTATGAATGGTGTGAGAAAGTGGTCCAGTTTCATTATTTTACATGTAGTTGTCATGTTTTCCCAGCACCATGTATTGAAGAGATTATTTTCCCTATTGTATACTCTTGACTCCTAGATTAATTGACTATATAAACATGGGTTTATTTCTGGGCCCTTCATTCTGTTCCATTCAGCTGTGTGTTTCTTTTTGTGCCAGTACCATACTGTTATTTTTTATTGAAGTATAATTAACATACAGTGCTATATTAGTATACATTATAATGATTCAATAATTCTAGGTATGTCTGGCTGGCTCAGTCAGTAGAGCATGTGACTCTTGATTTCAAGGTCACGGGTTCAAGCCCCATGTTGAGCATAGAGCTTATTAAAAAAAAATATTCAATAATTCTACATTACTCAGTACTCATCACAGTAAGTGTACTCTTAATCTCCTTTATCTATTTCACCCACCCCCAATGTACCTCCACCCTGGAATCACCAGTCTGTTCTCTGTATTTGTCTGCTTTATGTTTGTCTCTTTTTTTCTCCTTTATTCATTTGTTTTGTTTCTTTAATGCCATATGTGAGTGTAATCTTATGGTATCTGTCTTCCTCTGTCTGATTTATTTCACTTAGCATTACACCTTCTAGGTCCATCTATGTTGTTACAAATGGCAAAATTTCATTCTTTTTTATGGCTGAGTTATATCCCATTGTGTATATATATATATATATATATATATATATATATATATATATATACCACATTTTCTTTATTCATTCATCTATGGATGGACACTTGAATTGCTTCCATACCTTAGCTATTGTAAATAATGCTGCAATAAATATAGAGGTGCATGTATCTTTTCAAATTAGTGCTTTGTAGTATATATTGAAATCTGGAATTGTGATAACTCTAGCCTTGTTCTTTCTCAAGATTGCTTTTGTTATTTGGGGTCTTTCATGGTTCCTTACAAGTTTTAGTATTATTTGTTCTAGTTCTGTGAAAATATTGGTATTTTGATAGGGATTTCGTTGGGTCCATAGATTGTAAACTGGCATGGCTTCTATGGAAAATGGTATGGAGGTTCCTCAAAAAATGAAATATAGAGATCCATATGATCCAGTAATTCCACTACTGGGTATTTACCCAAAGAAAATGAAAACACTAATTCAAAAAGATATGTGGGCCCCTATGTTTATTGCAGCATTATTTATATTAGCCAAGATGATGGGAGCAACCTAAGTGCCCACTGAGAGATGGATAGATAAAAAAGATACACTATATTTATACAATGGATCATTATTCAGCCACAAAACAGATGAGATCTTGCCATTTGCAACAACATGGGGGTAATGCTAAGTGAAATCAGTCAGACTGAGAAAGACAAATACCATAGGATTTCACTCAGATGTGGAATATAAAAAAGAAATGAAGAAACAAACAAAAAGCAGAATTAGAGCTATGAATACAGAGAACAAACTGATGGTTGCCAGAGGGAGCAGGGGTGGAAGTATGGGCAAAATGAGTGATGGGAAGTCGGAGATATAGGCTTCCAGTTATGGAATAAATAAGTCATAGGAATAAAAAGCACAGCATAAGGAATATATAGTCAATGATATGGTAGTAATGTTGTGTGGTGACAGACGGTAGCTACACTTGTGGTGGGCAGAGCATAATGTATAGAGATGCTGAATCACTATATGCACACCTGAAACTAATGTAATATTGTGTGTCAACTATACTCAAATAAAAAAATAAAGTAAGCTTAACTCTTCAAAATATTGTCTATTCTATTGGTTACAACAAAATCTAAGTTGTAATGCTTTAGTTTGCCATTAATTTTAACTGCGGTTTCCAACATCTGATACAAAATACTTTTATAATTATATAATTTTTATAAAGAAATTTAAAAATTCCTGTCAATTGTCCTTGGTCTGAAGAAATAAAAGGTACTGGGATACCTGGGTAATAATTTAAAGAAAGAAGCGGACTCATATTTCATACTTTTTAATAAATTTATAGTCTAGACAAAAAGAAATGTAAATATTTATTAGAAAACAAATTACATTTTTAACATAATAGAAAAGAAAGGGCACATTTAGTTGTTATGGTAAAGTCTTTGAAGACTCAAAATCTAGAAACCACTAAATTAAATATTAATAAGTTGGCCTACATTTTTAAAAATAAAAACTGTTTTAGGGGAACTGCTTATGCACAGAGTCAGGGCCTGTGCCCAGGGCCAGGGCCTCTTTTTTTCAAAGAGCCAAGCCAATGAAGAAAGATAAATTACTTTACTGGAAATGATGGTAAAGTATTTAATATTACTTTGCTATTAACATTTATTAAATACTTCTGCTCTGCCAAACTTTATTATAAATGGGTTGAATATATTAATTTATTTAATCTTTATTTATAGAGAAGAAAAGAGTGGCACAAAGGGGTTAATTTTTATTTCCAAAATCTTACAGTATTGTTTGGAGCTTAATAGAAGTGAATTCAAGATTGGATTCTTTTTGATAACTTTAAATTATAATATGCTTGTATGTCTATTTATACATGTGTTTGTGTGTGTATATATATACACACACACACACATATTTGATCGTAAAGACTCTTACCTAATGCACTAATGTAAATAAGTAAAAAATGTAAGGCATAAAAATGTAATTCACAGGAAGTATGAATAATTGTTTGAATCATTGTCATAAGATAAATATAACTTAGAAAATAATGAGTTGAGGGGCTCCTGGGTGGCTCAGTCATTAAGCATTTGCCTTCGGCTCAGGTCATGATCCCAGGGTCCTGGGATCAAGCCCCGCATTGGGCTCCCTGCTCGGCGGGAAGCCTGCTTCTCCCTCTCCCACTCCCCCTGCTTGTGTTCCCTCTCTTGCTGTGTCTCTCTCTGTCAAATAAATAAATAAAAATCTTCTTTAATAAAAAAAAGAAAAGAATGAGTTGACATATTTCATTTAATTAGCATATTTCAAAAAATCAATAGTATTTATTGTATCAACAAAAATATGGCCTAAAAAGAAACCTTTGTGGATTATTTTTGGGATTCTACTATGGGTCAACCCTTTAGAAGGCAATTGATAATACATACAAAAATATTTTTTAATGTATATTCTTTTCTCTAGAAACCCTACATCTACAAATACTCTCTACTGGAAGAGGCAGTTAATATAAGGTTCTTTAAAGTTGGATAGAGATGGAGTCAAGACTAGATAAACAAGTTTATTTTTGATAAAAGATATAAAGTTGTTTCTTTCAGTTCAGGGGGAAAAGAAAATGAAGAGTAGGTGTAAGTATTGACAGTGATAAACTGAGCATCTAAAACATCTTCCTTCTGAGGAGACCTTTTCTTATTACTTTTTAGAAATTAAGAATGGCGTGAAAATTTTGCACTGAAAATCATCTCATCTACTTTAAACATTTGTGTGTATATATGAATTCATGTGGTTTTGTGTGTATTTTGCAATATTCCAGATACAAACTATGAAAAAAAAATATACAAATGTCAGTAGTGCCATTACCAAAAAGGTATTCCTTTTGCAATAATCTCTTGTACCTAATGTTCACTGAACCAAGATAAGAAAACTGCTAGGTGGCGACTCCTTAGGCCTACAGTCTGCAGGGAGTCTTCTATGCTATGCTTGAATGAAGGGATAGAGTCAAAGGCATTCACCTCTGCTGCCCTCTTGGATAAAAAGAAGAGACTATTTCAGTATGATATTCATCTTCACCCATGAAGGTTCTTTAAGAACACTTGCCAGCAGTGAGGAATGGCATCCTCTATATTAACTATCTTTTGTAAAGCACTACCTCAGGGCCATAGTAATCATCAGTAAACGATGATCAAAGTCTTCCAACTGTAGTGAGGTACAAACCCATTAGGTAAATTTTATGGAAGAACTGCAGCTGGTTCTCTCTTCTGTAAAATGATTAATCATAACTCTTTCATTTTTAACTATTTTATTCTGGGGTTCAACAAGAATGCAACAGTAGTTGGATCATGTATATACAGACTATTCCACATGTCTATTACTTGGGAACTCTATATTATATAGAATTTATTATTTTGTTGGTAGACTACTTTTTGTCAGTGTCATTAAGTAAATTTAACAAAGTTTGCAATTCATTTATCACAGTAAAGACTTTATATTCTTTCCAAGACACCTATAAAAATATAAATATAACTATAGCTATAACATCTTACAATTTTTCTTGTATTTCTTTACTATTGCTGAATTTCACCTCAGGTTTCATAGAGTGATGAATTACCAAAAGACTAGAAAAAATAATGGGTTGAGGAGTCATAGATTTTTGCAAGTACACCACTTTTCACTTTCTCCTTACTCAACTCCTTTATTCTTAACCCAGCAGTCAAATATCAATTTTATACATTATATTATCAGATCACACACCTGACCTTATTGTCCTTGCCTTGAGACCATATGTTAAGACCACTTTTTCTTTATACCTACTCAGATCATCACCTGATCTCCTAGATCATAGCTTCACCCATGACCATCTTCCCTTCTTCAGGAAGAATTGTGTACTCTGAAATGAGCTCTGCCTATCTAGATTACTGCATATGAAAATCTACTAGATTGTGGTGATTAATAACAATTAAAAACAAGGAAACCATGATGAATTTAAAGAATACAGTCTTTATAGACATTGAGTAACATCAGTGTTGGTTTACAAACTCCAGAACATATAAAATGTAGTGATAAATCCAAAGGTGAGTGAATAATAAATTAGGATTCATAATATTATACTAAGAAAATACATCAAATGAATATAAGGGATTAATTTTTATCAGAATTCCAATAAAACTTGAAGCCCTCAAGATTTCTGTATAGTGCTTTGTAGATATAAGTTCTTAATTTCTTTCTTTTGATTGAGCAATTGCATTCCTCATAAATGCCTTATAATCTTTTGATAACTGCCCTCATATAAAGGATGATTACACTAATCACACATTTCATCATTTGAATTGCTCTTTATTTGCATCTTATAGCCAACCTTTCATGACCATGTATTTATATTTAGTTATCTCTCATAAACACCATTCCATGATTAAGAGATTTTTCAGAATTAATAAATACATCAAATTAGAAAATATTTGCTTAATATCAAACAGACTCTGAAAGAGAGTTCACGCATTTAAAGTCTTTTCTTTTCAGCATTAACTAGGCTTATTTTCAGATTTTACCTCCTTGACCATATGCAAAGTTCCTAGCTAATGTGCAATTGTTTTTATTATCTTTTTAGGCTTACCAACTGGAAATTGTGGAGAAATTCCAGGAAATTTTAGAACAAAATGTTTCAACTGATCCTAGCATTACACCAACAGTGTTTAGGTCTACTGCTTTGAAACTTAAGCATATCTGTGTCCAACAATAGCTCTGAGATACACTATATCATTCCATCCAGTGGGTTGTAACAGAGATGTGTCTAGAACTCTTTACCTATCCTTTGTTCCTTCTAAATTATTCTGTTTTTAGTTCCCAACTGCATAAGAAAAGATTGGTTGCTCTATTCTGCCCTTAGTCTTATATAACAGTGTTAGTATTCTTTGTAATAACAAATTACCAAATTTAGTGGCTTAGAAGAACACTCACGTATTATCTAATAGTTCTGTAAGTCTGAAGTCCCGAATGGGTCTCACTAAGGTAAAATCAAGATGTAGGCAGGGCTGTTTTTCCTACTGGAGGCTTTAGGGATGAACCCAATCTGAAACTCACTCAGATTTTTAGCAGAATCTGTTCTGTGTGGTTGTAAAGTTGAGGTCCCTGTTTCCTTACTAGTTGTCAGCTGAGGGCCACTCCTACCTAGCTCCTTGAGGCTTCTCTCTGTTCTTTCCACAAGGGCCCCTCCATCTAAGGGCCTGTAATAGTATGCTGATTCTTCTCCTTCTAGGAAGTGCTCTGACTTTAGCTTCTGAACATTTCACTGACTTCCCTTGTCTGCTATATTTCTCTATTTAAAAGGTCATGCAACTAGATTTGGTCCACCTGAATAATCCAGTATAATCTTCCTATTAGAAGGTCTATAACCTTAATGACATCTGCGAAGCCTCTTTTTCCATATAATGTTACATTTTCACAAATGCCAAGGATTAAGTCATAGACATCTTTCAGAGGGATCATTCTGCCTATTACAATTATATAAGGTCTCAGCATACATTCCAACTTTTCTCTATAGTGTAGGGAAAGAAAAAGATACACTATTGGTAACATTTCTTCCAAGTATCATAGTGATTCTGAAACAAAATTCAATGTAACTTCCATTGGATGATTTATCAGAATCTTTTCTCTGAAATGACTTAAGATTTCAGAATATTTTGATTTTGATTTTTCTAATTAGTCACTAGATAAAAATTTATATTTTAATTATATTCCTCAATAGCTGAATTATGTTCTCTGATTAAATGGTATTTTCCATGAAAATCATTATATTCACATTATTTCCTGGAAAGTATTTTTATATTTATTGAACATCTTCCAATTGGTTAATTATATGGGGGAAGTTTTAATTAATTTATTTTTTTTTCAGCATACTTAGTTTGTATTTTATTGGACTGATTTTTTTTTAAGATTTTATTTATTTATTTGAGAGAGAGAGAATGAGAGACAGAGAGCATGAGAGGGAGGAGGCTCAGAGGGAGAAGCAGACTCCCTGCTGAGCAGGGAGCCCGATGCGGGACTCTATCCCAGGACTCCAGGATCATGACCTGAGCCGAAGGCAGTCGCTTAACCAACTGAGCCACCCAGGCGCCCTATTGGACTGATTTTCACCATTTCTGAGACGTAAAGGTAGCATAGGACGGAAAATGTCAACACCAAAGAAGCCACCCACAAAAGAGTCAGCTGGAAAGGTTCATGTATCTTTGGATTGGAATTGAGGGAAAAAGCTGTTCAGAGCTGAAGGAAGGTCCTTAAATCTCCTAAAGGCTCTACTGATACAACGGTCAGTTTATGGAAATAAAGTCCCGAATTACACAAATGCTCACTAGGCAGGAGACATGGGTAGGACAGAAGGACATGGGCTGTGGGGACAGCTGGTCTGCAGCAGGGACGGCAGGGCTGGGCCCCGGAGGTAGGAGGCTGGAAGAAGTCTAGAGGCAGAGGTTAGCGCATTCACCTAAAACCCTTGCTTCCCAGTCCATCTCGAGGATGCTGCCGTTTTCCTCAGACAAGGGAGAAGTTTTAATTTAAACAGAAACTTAAAATCATGAAAATTTGAGCATCATTTGTCATTTTGAAAGTTCTGATCAGGGGCACCTGGGTGGCTCAGTTGTTAAGCGTCTGCCTTCGGCTCAGGTCATGATCCCGGGGTCCTGGGATCGAGCCCCGCATCGGGCTCCCTGCTCAGCAAGAAACCTGCTTCTCCCTCCCGCACTCCCCCTGCTTGTGTTCCCTCCCTCGCTTTGTCTCTCTCTATCAAATAAATAAATAAAATCTTAAAAAAAGAGAAAGTTCTAATATGTATTTTATTCAGACATTATCCTATGACTGACTGAAGAGGGCTGAAAAATTATAGGTTATATTATTGAAAATTATATGTTATAAGATATTTAATGTATTGGTTTGATTCATAAGGACAGGGATATTTATATCTGAGTGATTATCCAATACATGTCATTAATCTTATTTCTTTCTATAAATTAAAATTACAGAAGAGTATTAGTTTATGGGGATTATTATTTTAACTTTTAGATTTTTTCTATGCATAATAAGCTTAAAAAAAGAAGTTAGAAATGCATTATGTACAACAAAATATAGTTTTTACTCCCTGTGTATACATACAAACAGACAAAACCACTCTTTTCATTCCTTGTACATCTAATCTTCTGCACCAGTCCCAGTATACACTTATTCCTCCCTCAAAGACAAATATCCAAAAAGGATGCTAAATAAATGAAAAATACTTATAATTCCTTACCTAAAGTATTATATTTAATGGGGGTATTTTTTGTCTGACTGCTTCTCCAGACCCAATAAACACAAGAATGTCAGCTCCCACCATCAACAAATGTAGCCATTACTAAAATATACAATAAAGAAATTCAGTTCAGATTGAAAGAAAGAAAGAAAACTCTTCATCCATAGCTGATTATCATGTATTTATAAAATCCAAGTTGGGGTGGGGGGGTTACTACTAAGATACCAGACATAAGCATAAACACACACACACACACTCAAAAGTATCAGTTTTCAATCCACATTCCAATGCATGGAAGTTTTTTGGTTCTTGTTTGTTATGTCTGTTTTCTCATTTAGGTGAGGGGAAAATAATTTGCATGGTATAAAATAATAGTGAGGCAAAAATACAGATGAGGAGTGTGAAGAAGGCTGGTTATATTCTATCTTCAGCTGGACCTTGTGGATTGGGTGTGAGCCCCTGTTGTTAAGGAATGAGAAGATCAAACATCCCAAGATCTTTCCTAGAGATGGTGTGAGATACAGAGTATCAGCAGAAAATGGGTTTCTGATGCTACCTTGCTTAGTGTCTTTGTATTTCTTGTATCTCAGATAGACTTTGATAAAATTATTTAGACCTATGTCATGATCAAAAACTACTGAATCTACTAGCATTTATATATGAGAAAGGCTATCATTCATCAATTTTTTCTTAATCTAAATCTTTATTTACTACCGCTACTATTTGGAAGTCTCTCTTTCTTTTTCTATCTATAATTCCATATGTATGTAATTTCCGTAAACCTATCATTCAAGCTCTTACCTAATCTAACCAATAATATTCCTATTTTGGAAAATAGGAAAATAGGAATACAGATTCTGCTTGAGAGACTAATCTTTAGTTCTTTTAGGTAGCCTCAGTAATTTCTTTTTTAGATTTTTTTCAGTTGGCTGCATTCATCACTTTGCTTAGCTGGGCTAGAAAGTCCTTGAAGACTTGATTTACCCACCTGGCACTGTGGTGCTTCTCTTTTCAGTCTATCCTGTAGTCTATTTGCTGCAGAACAGCAGGCTTTCCTAGAGAAAAAGTGGAAACTGTCAGGTCTCTTAACATCTAGGTCTATACCAATCACAGTATAATTTTCACCACATTTCACATTTTATGAACTGTAGGATTTTACTGGAAATAAGAAAGCCTAGAACAGTGGTTAAGAACACTGGTACTGGAATCAGACAAATATAAGTTTGTGCTCTGGCTTTGTTATTACTGGCTGGGTCATCTCCAACAATTTATTTAAAATGGCTAAGACTCATTTTCCTCTCCTATAAACTGAGTTTTAAAATAGTTGATGTTAAAAGGAATTTGGGTTGCTTCATCAATAATGGTTTATGGCAAATATACCTTTATATAATATATTTTATTTTAAAAGTCCTAAAATTAACCAACATCATCAACAATTTGTTTAAGCCAATTAACATTTTTTAATCAGTTGATCTGAACTGAATAATGTGATTCCCTGTATGTTTCATTCCTCTTTAAAAGATGAGATCCGGGGCGCCTGGGTGGCTCAGTCATTAAGCGTCTGCCTTCGGCTCAGGTCATGATCCCAGGGTCCTGGGATCGGGCCCCACATCGGGCTCCCTGCTCGGCGGGGAGTCTGCTTCTCCCTCTCCCACTCCCCCTGCTTGTGTTCCCTCTCTCGCTGTGTCTCTCTCTGTCAAATAAATAAATAAAATCTTAAAAAAAAATAAATAAATAAAAGATGAGATCCATAGTCAAATAATTTAATTCAAATTTCAAATTTCATAAATTTCTCCAATAATGTACTTATTAGCAATTTTTGTTTTCCCAGTGCTCGTTCCAGGTCAGACCATTTATATTTATTTCCTATCTTTAGTCTTCTTTAACCTGTAAGTGTTCGTTAGCCTTTCTTTAGCTTTCATGAACTTCACATTAAAAAAAATTAAAGACCAGTTATTTTGTAAACTGTCCCTCATTTTAGTTTTGATTCATTCTTGCTAATGATTTCATTCAAATGATGTATTTTTGACAGAAGTGATACTGTGTCCTTCTCGATGACTGATAAGGGGGCACCTGCTGTCAGCTTGTTCTGTTATTGCTGGTGTTAACTTTGATGATTTGCCTAAGGTGATAACAACTAGGTTAATCCACTGTAACATTGCTAATTCCTCCTTGTAAAAAAAAAAAAGTAATTAGAGGGGAATTACTTGAAGAGTATGTAAATATCCTGCTCCTCATCAAACTTTTACCCATGAGGTTAGCTCCCACTCATGATTTTGTCTCATTTAATTATTACGATAGTTGCTAAATGGTGTTATTTGTAACTCTGTCACTCCTTTCATATATCAGTACTTGTGTAAATTATTTTTGGCTGGACTAGGACAGCTCAATTTTTTTATCTCCAGGGGTACCTGGAAGTATGGAACTGACTCTTGGCCAAGAGAAGGGTGAGAGTGCTAACTAATGATTTATAATATGCTTTTTAAAGTTGGAAACTTTTCTGGTGTCACCAGGCCGGTTGTGTATTGATCCCTTACCCCTGGTGTAACCAGTTACAAGTTTGGCTTGGCTATGTGACTAGAAAGGCATGAAAGATCCCACTGGGGAACATTTCAGAAGCTCTTCTAAAACCAAGAAGCCTCACACAAATTGTAGTGGTTCAAATTCCAGAAATGAAGTATATCATGTATAAATAAGAATAATTCTGAAGAACTGGGCCTGGAAGTCTCTCAGGCTATTAATCCTTGTGCATACTTTCTATATCCTTTGATTTATCAAGATGCTTGTGAATATGCTCTCCAAAGTCTGTGAGTCTTCGATTATCTAGTCATGTGAAATCATTATAGCACTTATGGTAGAGGAGATCTTTACCCTTACTCCCGCTCATTTATTTATTCCTATCAGTGTGCACTAACAGATTCTTTATTTCACAAAAATTCTGTTACTATTATTATTTCTTTTGATACTCAGATTTTCTACAGTCTCTCTATTGGAAGTTCCTTCAAGTTAGTCCCATTGTCTTATTAATATATTATTATTTTATTTGCATTTCCCTGCTTCTTTTGTTTTGCATGGCAGGAAGATGCCCATGTTTATGTGTATGTATGTATATGTGTATATATAGGTTTTTAATATCCCAATTAAACTCACAAAATAGTTTATTCTAATATTTCTTCTTTCTAATAGTCTCTTTTCCACAATGAAAAACCAGCTTCTGATTATCCTCAATGCATTTATTCAATTGCCAAATCCTTAAATACACAGAAAGCACTTTCTTGATTGTTATCCCATACCACTGTGAAAACAAATTTCTAACTAGACTTCCATATTTGCTTATAGACATTTTTGTCTTTCGCCTGAGTATATGTAGAAAAGTATTATGTTTAATATGTAGGGTAGGTCTTTTTCCCCTTTAGTGTCTGTTATTTTTTTGTTTTGTTTTTGTCTGTATTCTATATTAGTATTTATTTCCTTTTTCTTGCTTTGATTTGCTTATTTTTAAGATTGATAGTCACATGGTTCCAAAAGTCAAAACTATATAAATATACTGAGAGAAAAATTCACTTCCCTTTTAATTTCTCCCCTCCTGTTCACACCCACTCCTGTAACTGTTGTACGATTTTGAATTCCAGTCAGCCTATTTCCCCACAACCTTGCCAACAGAGTTTGTTGTCAGGTTTTGCAAATTTTGCCAATCTAATAGGTGGTAAATGATAGTTCTTTTAGTTTTGCTTTTCATTTCTCTTATACACAGAAAACTTGAACATTTTTAGATTATTAAATGATCTTTATATAATTTTGCCTTGTCTATTATTGGTTGTTCACTGTATTTTCTAGTCTTTTCTGCTTTGTTCCCCTAAATTTTAAGAGCCATTTATATATTAAAGATATCATGTTTATCTGTGATTTATGTTGCAGATACCTTTTACAATTGTTGGTTGTTGGCCTCTTGGGTGGCTCAGTCAGTTAAGCCTCTGACTCTTAATTTCAGCTCAGGTCATGATCTCAGGGTCATGGAATCAGCCCCGTGTTGGGCTCTGTGCTCAATGGGGAGTCTGCTTCTCTCCCTCTCCCTCTGCCCCTCCCATCTCTCTCTGTCTCTCAAATAAATAAATATTTTAGAAAAAATTGTTGTTTGTCTTTGGAATTATGGCATTAAAACGCTTTTCTTTTTAGTTGTGTAAAACTTTTAAATGTATTTGAATATATTAATTTTTTATTTTATTTCTTTTGGATTTTAAGTCATATAAACTCTTTCCCTATACCTATAATATATAAAACCTTACCTATGTTTCCTTTTGCTATTTGTGGTATTTGTTTTGTTATATCTCTAAAATATTTAGAGTTTATTCTTATAAATTGTAATGTAATTATCTTTTCCCAATTGGCTATGTAGTTTTCTGAACACCATTTATTAAAAAGTCAATCTATGCCCTAGTAATTTCAGATGTTATCTTTATATCAAATATCCCTTGACAACTCAGATCTATTTCTGGACTTCCTATTGTATTTCATTGTCTATTTGTTTATGCATCAGCACCACATTATTTTGAATAACATGGTTTTAGGGAATATTTAATATTGTGTAAGTCTTGTTCCTCATATTTCTAGTTATATGAGTTATTCTAACAAAATTATAACCAGTGTGTCTAGAACCATAAAAATTTGTAGGTATGTTTATTGGGATTATATTAAATTCATAAAATTACTTAGGGAGAAGAGTTATCTTTATTAAGTTGAGTCATTCTATTAAAGAATGACATATTTCTTTACCTTTGTTCAAGTCCGATTTGTGTTGTTCAGAAGTATTTTAAAGTTCTTCATAAAGTTTCCATTTTTTTTCTTTTTCAATTTTTTTAAATTTAAATTCAATTCACATATAATGTATTATTTGTTTCAGAGGTACAAGTCTGTGATTCATCAGTCTTACATAATACCCAGTGCTCATTACAACACATACCCTTCCTAATGTTGTTTCTTTTTAAGTGTATTTCTCAGTTTTCTCATCTTTTTTTTTTTTTTTTTTTAGAGAGGGGAGGGTCAAAGGGAAAGGGAGAAAGAGAATCTTAAGCAGGCTCCACACCCAGTACAGAGCCCAACCGATGGCTCAATCCCACGACCCTGAGATCATGACCTGAGCCGAAATCAAGAGTCTGATGTTTAACCAACTGAGCCACCCAAGCGCCCCAGTTTTCTCATCTTTGATGTTGCTATAGTGAATAGATTTTTCTCTACCATTATGTCTTTGAACTGGTTGTTGTTTATGAGTAAGAAAGCCTTTTGATTTCTATATGTTAGTGTTTTCTGCTACTTGAGTATATAATTTTATTTTTGACTCAAAGTTTTGACTTCAGCTTTGTAAGTATTTTATCCTATCATGTACAAATAGAAAGAGTTGTACTTCCTATTTTACAATTTATGGTTTTTAATTTGATTGGCACGTATTTCCAATACACTGTTAAATACTAGGGGTCTTAGTTGGCATCTTTAATTTGTGTCTGGTATTAGTGGAAATGCTACTGTTTCCTTATTAAACAAAATACTGATTTTACAACTAATTTGTTTTTATTGTGTTAAGGATGTATCAATATGTATCTTCTTAGCTATATTTTTATGAAGAGTGAGAATTTAATATTTTTGGACTTACTTATCATCTTTAGAGGTAATCATATGATTTTTCTTCTTCAACTCATTAATGGTATATTATCTTAATAGATTTCTAAATATTGAACCAACCTTGCAGTACTAGAGTAAATGCCCATTGTTCATGGTGTGGTGTATTTCTTTCCTTAAATGATATTAAATGGTATTTGCTAAAAATTTCTTTAGGATTTGTATTTAATATTTTAATAGTTAATTTTATATCAACTTCATTGGGCAAAGAGATGCCCAGATGTCTGGTAAAACATTATTTCTGGATCTGTTTGTAAGGGTATTTCTGGAAGATATTAACATTTGAATCAGTAAACTAAGTAGAGATTCACCCTCACCAATATGGGGAGTCATCATCCAATCTGTTGAGGGCCCATATAGAACAAGAAAATTGAGAAAGGGTAAATTCTCTTTATCTCCTCTTAGATTGGGACATTCGTCTTTTCCTACCCTCTCATAACAGGGCTCCTGACTCATGGTCCTTTGGACTCTGGGACTTGTATCAAGAATCCTACCCCTGTGCAGTTTCTTTGGTCTTTGACCTTGGACTGGTAGTTACACCAGTGACTCCCCTTATTCTCAAGCCTTTGGACTCAGAATGAATTACAACATCTGCATTCCTGATTTCTAGTTTGCAGACACCATTTCATGGTATATGTCAGCTTCCATAATCATGTGAGTCAATTCTCATCATAAATCTCCCCTATCTCTCTCTCTCTCTACCTAATCTGTCATCTCCTATTGGTTATGTTTCTCTGGAGAACGCTAAGTAATACAAATATTAAATCATTCATTGTAATTTTGATTTTTGTTCTTATTGTTGGTATTTGGAAGAGAGATTTTATCAACTCTGGTCTTTTTTTTTTTTTCCCTTTTTTTTCCTGCAGAGCCCTAGATTTCCCACTATTGTCTCTCATTACCATTATCACTGAATATGGAAACAGATGTCTCTCCTTTCCTTGCACCTTTTTTTTCTTTAGTCATGATCCCTCTCAAAACTTACCACCAAGAACGATGCCTAATGTGTTCAGGGCTCTGAAAAACCATATTCCTTTTTCAGAATTTTGACATTTATGGTGGGATTTTTCTTTCTGACAATTATTTTTTTAAGTCAATCTTCTACTTGCTGTCCTTTTTTTTTCTTCTGAGAAGTTTCCCTGGATAGTACTACTTTATATAGAGGTATGACCAAGGAATGTGAGAAATAGCTGCTTATTTGGCTTCTTTTTAAACTTATGGGTATTTTGATTGTGGTTTTCTTTTCTTCCAGATGTTCTGAGTGTGAGGGTCTTGTGTAGTTGTATGGGTTCTTATGGAGGATCTATGTTTGTTTATTGAGAATGTGTAGAGAGATGCAAATATTAGAAGCCACCATTTTCCTTGGCCAAAAACATTCTTCTATTTTTGGATGAGTAATTGGTATATTCAAGTTGAAAAACACATTTTTGAAAGAGATCATTATTTTTATTTTGTCTATAGTTATCCAGGCTAATATGCTCTCATGAACATAAATTATTATCATATAACCTAGAAGAGTCCCAAACATAGGTTCTGAGAACAACTATAGCAATCTTAAAGGGTAAACATTTTCACTGTGGTATTGAAATAAAAGTCAGCAAATTAAATTCCTAGAACATCAGTTTGAGTTCTTTCTTAGAAAAAAAGCTTCAAAGCAAGTTTATTGAGGTTACCTCTGGGACCTCCCAGCTGTGCACTAAATTGGTGGTTATAGAGGAAACATGTTCCATGAAATCAGTTCCCCTTCTCCAGATTTTTCTATTTTTGTTAAAATGACTACTGCATTAAAGATAGACATCAAATTGTTTGAGACTTGTATATTTATTCATTTTTACTCCTAATTTGAACCATCCTTCTGCTTCATCACCCACTTTTTAATATATGGCACTCAAATGTTGAGAGCAAATGACACTATATTCATGAACTCCATTTACGTATAAATGTATAAATAACCATTTAACCTTTAAATATCTTGATAATCATTCAGCAAGCCAAAGGCATAGATGTCACCAGTTTTAATGCACACACTGATTTGCTCTTGGGTTTTATCACTTACAACCATTAAGAATTAAAAGGATAATTTATCTTGAAGGTTGAAGCATGTGTCTTTTAACAAAGTGTTATCTAGGGACAAAAAAAGGAACTATAAACAGATGGATTAGTTCTCTGTGCACTAAATCTAAAGGGTACTGAGCTGCATGATATGTTCTTTTTGCTTTTTCTTTAGCTCAAGGTCACAAGTGGAAAATAGTAATTCTCTGAAAGCCTTATACCTTACGAAGGTAAATTTTATTATGAGCATGCTAGTTTTATATTAATTCTTTTGTTTTTCTGCAATTATGGAGAAAATTATATTTATATTAGCTTATTGGTTTTCCCATGCTTTATGTATTTTTAAAGGGTTACTTTATTAAAATAATATCCAATAAAATCAGGCAAACATATAGTGCTAGATAGAATAAAGAACAAAAAGAAATAACATTTACTGAGAACATATATTAAATGTTATTTACTTTAAATAAACTAGCTCATTTAATACCTACATTACTCCTATAATTTAGATAATTTATGGCAATTTTATAGATGAGGAAATGGAAGTTATATCTTCTATATAACTTGTACAGAGTCATAGTTTCTCTGTTAAGTAGCATAGCCCAGAATAATACCAGGTTTATGTGACATTTTCTATAACCTGATACCTAGAAGAATATTAAAGGATCTATACAAAATCTATATACATACAAGTATTTATAAAAATATAGTTATTATGCACTATAAACTATTTTGAATGTGCTATTGTCAAAAGAGTTGATACACAGATCAATTGAACAAAATAGACAATCCAGAAATAGACCCACATACATGTGGCAAAAGATTTTGACAAGGAGATAAAGGGGTAATTCGATGTATAAAGTATATCTTTTCAACAGTTGATGCTGGAATAAATAGACATCCATAAGCTTATAATTAAATTCAACCTAAATCTTAAATCTTTAGGATTTGGGTTCTTTGGCTTATACTGTAAGCCAAAGTGGATTATAAATGTAAATGTAAAATTATAAAACATTGGAGGAAAAATGGGAGAAAAATCTTTGTGCCCTGGTGTTGGAGAGTTCTTAAGACTGAGAGAGAATATTTGCAAATCACGTATCTGACAAAAGAATTATATCTGGATGTATAAAGAATTCTCAATACTGAACAGAAGGAAAACAAAAACCCCAATTAATAAAAATGCTTAGCCTGGTGGTGGGTATTGAGGAGGGCACATTCTGCATGGAGCACTGGGTGTTATGCACAAACAATGAATCATGGAACACTACATCTAAAACTAATGATGTAATGTAGGGGATTAACATAAGAATAAAAAAATAAAATAAAATAAAATAAAATATAAATGCTTAGAAGACCTGAATAGACAATTCATCAAAGATGATATGTAAATGTTAAGAAAGGACATAAAAAGTTGTTCAACATTATTAGTGAATATGGGTATGCAAATTAAAACCATAGTGAGATACCACCAAACAACTATTAGGATAGCTAAAATAAAAATTATTGGCAATATCAGTTGATAATAAGGATGCTGAACATTTGAAACTCTCATGCATTGCCAGTGGTTATGGAAATGGTACACCTACTCTGAAAAGAGCTTGAAGACTTCTTTTTTTATTATTATTATGCTATGTTAATCACCATACATTACATCATTAGTTTTTGAAGTAGTGTTCCATGATTCATTGTTTGCATATAACACCCAGTGCTCCATGCAGAACGTGCCCTCTTTAACCCATCACCAGGCTAACCCATCCCCCCACCCCTCTAGAACCCTCAGTTTGTTTCTCAGAGTCCATAGTCTCTCATGGTTCGTCTCCCCCTCCAATTTTCCTCTCTTCATTTAATGATGTGGATGGAACTGGAGGGTATTATGCTGAGCGAAATAAGTCAATCAGAGAAAGACATGTATCATATGACCTCACTGATATGAGGAATTCTTAATCTCAGGAAACAAACTGAGAGTTGCTGGAGTGGTGGGGGTTGGGAGGGATGGGGTGGCTGGGTAATAGACACTGGGGAGGGTATGTGCTATGGTGAGCGCTGTGAATTGTGTAAGACTTTTGAATCACAGACCTGTACCTCTGAAACAAATACATTATATGTTTAAAAAATAAAAAAAAAAAGAAGTTGAAGACTTCTTCTAACCAAATAGTTACCATATGGTCCAGAAAACACGTTCCTATGTGTTCACCCTAAAGAAAGAAAAACTTATCTTAAAACAAAAACCTCTACATGAGTATTCAAGAAATTTATAATTCCCCAAAACTAGAGAAAACCTAAATATTCTTCAACTTGGATGTATCTCAAAAGCATTTTATGCAAATGAAAGAAGTCAATCTCAAGAGTTCACATACTGTTTGATTTCATTTATATGACATTCTCAAGATGATAAATCTATAGTGACAGAGAACAGATCAATAGTTTCCAGTGACTAGTGGTAGCAGGACAGTATGACTTAAAAAAGGATATCACAAAAAATGGATCTCTTCTGTACCCAGATTTTTGTGTGGCTTTTTATCTATACATGTGTTAAAATTCATAGAACTATTCACCAAAAAATATATTATAAAAAACCTATTGCAGTCTACAGAAAAGGGTCAATAATAGTGTCAGTGGTTTCAAAGTTATCCATAAAAGCTAATTTTGAATGAAATTGCAGGTTATTATATGAAAACATAATTCCGTATGGAAAAAAAATACCATCCTCTGAAATATATCAGCGATAAGGCATTAGGGACACATGAACATAAGAAACAAATTAAGTATGTAAACCTAAACCAATAGAAAATATCCTTATGGTAATTTTTAATGTTTAGATGATCAATATTTCAAGTTTCCTGTAATGTATTTGATTTTCCCATAAGATATTGTTGATATTTAATCTTTTTAAACTCACAATACCAGCTATACATATGTTTCATTTGAATACACAGATACTCTTTAATTTTTTAAGGAAGTTTATTTTTGAAAATAATTTTAATATATTGTAAGTTTTTAATAAGTTCACATCATAATAAAATCAATTTTGGACAATAAAAAACAACTTAAAAATAATATATTATTTTAACTTAGCATCCCCTTTCACTTTCAAATGAATCTGTTTGGGCAGCATAATGGTTTTAAATCTGTCTTTAAAGAAATTAGTACGGATCTCAATTTCTTATTGGGACACAGAGCATTCATTTTCACAAATTATACGATCCTTTCTTCCCTCCATCTACCTAAAGCTCTCTCTTCATTTGGTTGAAATCCCGTTCCACTTTCTTTTGTACTTTTTTTCTTTCCTCTGATCCCCTGTAGATCTTGTTTGAATGACCTTTTTAGCAGCGATCGGTTGCTGCCTGATATTGTTCTATTCCAACATGTTTCTTATTAAATAATTCAAAAATTTCCTCAGAGCAAGAAAAATTCTATTTCTTTGTACAGAGGCACAGTGTGTATATAGCATATTGTTATTTTCTATATGATGTTTGATGAATTTATGATGATTCACCAGTAACAGTAGGATAATAAGATTAACTTTTATTCCCCTGGGATGCCCCTTAGTTAATTAGGGGAAAAAAGAAAAAAAATAAGATGTAGGAGAAAAAATGCTACCGCTGATACTCAAAATGTATCTCTTCCAAAATAGGTTATGATATTTAAAAGAAAAGGAGAACTTAGAAAGTTAAGCTACTTGAGAGCTGACAGCTGCCCTGTCCTATTATAGAGAGATTTCTTGGGCTTGCTCGAATAAGCCCTGAGTGTCAGCAGACTGACTTGCTCTTGTCACAGAGCAATTGAGCAAGCTTTGAGTAACAAGACACGTGTCAAATTACAAGGGTATGCACAGAGCACCCGCATTCCAAGTTTATCATTAAGGATGACAATACACCATGGAAACTAATGAAAAATGGCCCATGTCTATACATGTGTATGAGTTTTAGTTTGATACGAACAAAGAAGAGAGTCTTGGTGGGGATGGGGAGATGAGTTTTCATATTTGAATTAAAAAAATCCCATAAATCCATTAGGGGTAAACACTTTCTGAAGATAAATTACTAGCTGTATTACCTAAAAGATTCAGCCTTATTCCTAATTGTAAATGTGTGCCTTTTGTTAGTAAGCAGCTGACTCAGCAGTAGTTAAGAGTTTACTAAGGAGAGAGAGAAAGGTCTCCAGTTGTTGGAGCCAGTCCTTTTATATACATACCCATATATATTGAAATGTTACTTCTTTTAAAAGTTCCTTGATAGTGGTACTTATCTTCAAGTCTTCCAGTACCTTGCAGCAGTATATGCAGAATAGATTACAAACTTTATTGTGTAGAAATTAAATACATGAAGTGTAACTTCTAGGAGTTGATTTTTTTTTTAAATTTTATTATGTTATGTTAGTCACCATACAATACATCTTAGTTTTTGATGTAGTGATCCACGATCAGTTGTTTTCGTATAACATCATCATTAGCCATCAGGGAAATCCAAATCAAAACCACACTGAGATACCACCTTACACCAGTTAGAATCGCAAAAATGGACAGGGAAAGAAACAACAAATGTTGGAGAGGTTGTGGAGAAAGGGGAACCCTCTTACACTGTTGGTGGGAATGCAAGTTGGTACAGCCACTTTGGAAAACAGTATGGAGGTTCCTCAAAAATTTAAAAATAGAGTTGAATTTTTTTTTTTTTAAGATTTTATCTATTTGACAGAGGGGGTGAGTGAGAGAGAGAGAGAACACGAGAGCAAACGCATGTGCGAGCCTGTGTGCGTGTGGGCTGGCCCAGGGGCAGAGGGTTAGGGAGAAGCAGACTCCCCACTGAGCAGGGAGCAGACACCTGGGGCTGGATGCTGGGACTCCAGGATCATGACCTGAGCCAAAGGCAGAGCTTAACGGATTGAGCCACCCAGGCACCCCTCTAGGAGTTGAATTTTAAGATAGGAAACATCTTACACATATAAATAAATTTTAGCACTTGCCCTTCATATCAAAGTGTAAACATACCCTGACTTACCTGCTATTCTATTCTAAGGTAGGTCTGAAAATGTAGAAAACTAGTTGGGGGGCGCCTGGGTGGCTCAGTTGGTTAAGCGACTGCCTTCGGCTCAGGTCATGATCCTGAAGTCCCAGGATAGAGTCCCGCATCGGGCTCCCTGCTCGGCGGGGAGTCTGCTTCTCCCTCTGACCCTCCTCCCTCTCATGCTCTATCTCATTCTCTCTCAAATAAATAAATAAAATCTTAAAAAAAAAAAAAAGAAAACTAGTTGGGATTAGGCAGAATGTATGATGTTACAGTTTTGTTATTGGTGGACACAGTAAGATAAGGGTTTTGAAGAGAGACTTGACTAGTAAGCTGTTAGGCTTGAGAAACATGGTATTTTAGTTGGTTTACAGCCATATTCCCCGGGCCCACCTATTTTCTGGAGCAAGTAGTTACTTTGCCCAGAAGCAGATTATTCAATACAAAGACATGCTTTCCTAAGCATGCCTGACCACAGAATCGCTTAACCCAAGGACAGGAAGATATATTTGGTCCTGGTATTGGTTTGGATAGAGACAGGGGGTTATGTTGGTTTCAGTTTTCATTATTATTTTTATGTTGTTGCTTCTTATTCCTCTGCTGAGCACTCATTTTTTGAATCTCCATTACACTTGTATTGAATTTTTCCACCTATTCCCCTGTGTCTAACCCTTCACTTATCATCTTTTTCTGTGACTCATTCTTGTGTTCTGATAGGATTTCTTGGGCTAATGCTCTCAATCAGTAAATCTATTTTCTACAGAATTCAGTCTTTTATCTACTGTCTCTGTAGTATTTTTAAACCCTGTAATCATGTTTTGGTTTTGTATTTTTATGTTTTAATAGTAAAGCAATATTTTCTGATCTCACACATCCTAACATTGTATATGACAGTATCATTTGGTTAACCAGCCAAACTATATACTTTGTGTTAAGACTATCCTCTTAAGATAATTATGTTGATATGAAATCATATCTGAATTTCTAAGGAAATAATACATTTAGGTTTATGAAAATGTTCCATTTCCATGTTAGTAATTACGTTTCTAGTTTTGAAATATGAGAGCTGTAAACTTAAAAGCTATTTTTTCTAAACCTTAATTATCTGTCCAAATGAATATTTGAAGGAAAGTTTTTTTTTTAAATGAAGATGTTTATTTTTCCCCAAGTGGGAAACTAGAAAAAGGGTGAACATAATGCTAGAGAACAGGTGATTTTCCCCAAATGTTCTATAGGAAAAAAAATACTAATTTTATCTTATTTTAATATTATACTAGTAAATATATTTAATGAAGTATTATGCAAAGACTTTGAAACATTTTATTAAATTAGTTAATGGTGTACTATAGAACTAATACTTAAATTTCAAATGTGTTTCAAATATAACTTCCCCAACATCATTGCTTTGAATTTTTTAATGCACTCTTTAAGTGCTGAGGGAAAAAATATTGCTTAATCTGGCACTGTTACATTTCCATTGCACTGAATTTCAGTGCTTTCCAGCTTCATTTTGTCCCAGTAGAGCATTTCATTTTATGGCAGGTGAAACTTATGTCACTATTTTTTTCTGCCCCTGAAGCTGACTAGCTTTGTAATGCAGCATGTTCATCCTCAAGGGAAAGAGGACATACCTTAATTGCTTTACTTCTAGGGAAAGCAAACAAGACCTGCTTATTGAGCTTACTCAATTCTTTGTAAAAGCAGAACAAAGGCAACAATATCCAGAATTATAAAATTGTATTCTCAGAATTATCAGGTCACATGTGCAACTTTACTCAACTAGAAAGTTTCTAAAACAAAACAATAGCTGGAATGTTTTCCTACTGCAAAATCTATTATATTGGGAAACTAATTCTAAAAATTACTAGACTTGCAAAAAAGCAGGAAAATATGACAAAAATGAGGAGAAAAAGAGTCAGTTGAAACTGACCCCAGACTGAACACAGATTTATACATCTGGGTTCCATTTAGTGGGTATTCGAATATGGTGAAGGCAAGAAGAAGTTGGGGCAGGAGAAATAAAAAGGTTTTTTTGCCTTAGGCATGTTTTTAAATGTAGGGTCATAAAATGAATATCCATTGAGAAATACTGAGTATCAGTTTCTAAAAGAAAGTACACTAGAGGTTGCCAAGGAGGTATAAAACATGAAGTCAGGCACCTGGGATCCAGGTTTTGAATATTAGAATTTCACTTATAGAAAGACTTGGGATGAGTGGAGTCCTTATTTGGGACCCAAAAAGAGACTATTATATTCTTTCGCATCTTCAGTAATACAAAGAACAGCCTACGGAATAGTGGGAGGTCAATGATGTAGTCCAGGTTGGGTTAGATGTAGACCCAAAGTTTTGTTTTTCCTAGGTAAAAATTAGAACAGAAGAAAACTCCAAGGGAAGTTGTGTCAACACCAAGGCCTAAAGCAATTATCTGACTTGAGTGGAGTATGGTATATAGTGACAAGGATATAAAGTCTGAAAAAGAAAATTATTCACTGTATCATAATTAGGAAAACATTAAATTGATAGATTGCATTGATGCTTTGTAAGCTTAATAGATAATATTAGCAATATTTTTTAAACAAAGAGCAAGTATAATTTCAATCTTACGGGAAATTACAAATTTCCATCTAGTACAAAACTAATTTTAAATTTCTTTTTAATGAAGGAAAATCAACAAGAGAAAGGCAGTATATTCAATAGAAATAAAAATAAAATAAGCCAAATATATGATTTGAAGAGGTGAAAAAGAAAACAGGAAACCAAATGCTATTAATATGTGGAGAAACCCTGAACCTTAGTAGAACTCAGAGAAATAAACACTAAAATTTAACCACTTCATACCCATCTAATGGTAAAAACGAGAACTTTCTGTGATTGAGGGGAAAAGATAACTTTCATATGCTGCTGAGGGTAGTATAAATTGATCGAACCATTCTGGAGAGCAATTTGGAAGTACTATTGAAATTTGGTATGCATGTAACCTCCAGACCATCTCTTTCACTCTATGGCACATTTATTTTATAACACAAGTAATCTATCACATAAGTCCATTAACAGATATCTAACTTATTAACAGATATCTAACTTATTAATCCAGTGTTTTCTGTAATGGACTATAATTTGAAATTAAATACATTTAACATAATACAGTATAATGCTAAGAAGTAATAAATTAAGGGGCACCTGGGTGGCTCAGTCGGTTAAGAGTCTGCCTTCGGCTCAGGTGGTGATCCCAGGGTTCTGGGATCGAGCCCCCCCCCACAGGGGGCTCCCTGCTCAGCTGGGAGCCTGCTTCTCCCTCTCCCACTCCCCCTGCTTGTGTTCCCTCTATCACTGTGTCTCTCTCTGTGAAATAAATAAATAAAATCTTTTTTTTTTAAAGTAATAAATTAAAATAATTCAAAAGTAAATTATTGAGTGAATATATAGGCAAATATAACAAAATAAATTTTTCCCAAGAATATGCATGCTTTAAATTACATCTAATAGCAGTGATTAGACACACGTACACTAAATACACTTAAACTGGATATCTAATGTGTTGAGATGATAAGAAATTGAGCATTGAGAATGAAATGAACAAAACAGTAAGAAAATGCATTTAGAAAAAATAAAATAAAGGTTCTTATAAACACAGATGATGACAGGGTGCTATGGATTAAAAAGTAAAATCAGTTTAACTTGAGGTATGTCAGATCCTTGCTGAAGCATCTAAGAAGAGCATAACATGAACTTCTGGTATTTTTGATATAGACAACATGGATATTGAAAGTGTATAATGTGTGCAGCTGAGACATGAAGTTTTTAAGCAGCCAACCAAAATTTTTATGGATTTCTAAGAAACTTATTCTTTAATATGAAAACTCAGGGGCGCCTGGGTGGCTCAGTTGGTTAAGCGACTGCCTTCAGCTCAGGTCATGATCCTGGAGTCCTGGGATGGAGTCCCGCATCGGACTCCCTGCTCAGCAGGGAGTCTGCTTCTCCCTCTGACCCTCCCCCCTCTCATGCTCTCTCTATCTCATTCTCTCTCTCAAATAAATAAATAAAATCTTAAAAAAAAATATGAAAACTCAGAAGACACAATAAGTATTTCTCAACTGGGAAGTGAAATGATCACATTTTCTGTTTTCAGTTTATTTACTTAAGTAATCTCTACACCCAGTGTGGGGCTTGAACTTGCAACCCTGAGATAAAGAGTCACATGTTCTATTGACTGAGCCAGCCAGCCACCCTTTGCATTTTCTGTTTTGAATGATCACTCTGACAACATAAACAGATTTATATGGGCAAGAAATGTAACGTGACCAGATTAGATTAGAGTCTGTTTCGGTAACTCTTACAAAATATGATAAAAGGATTCACTAATGTATGCATTAGCAAGAAAAGGACTAGATTATATTTAAGATACATAAAAACTTTAGAATCATTAGAATTTTATGACAGTTTTGTTTGCTAGGTAGAGGTAAGAAAAAGAAGTAAAAGATGACTCAGCATTATGAATTGAGGAATTGGTTTTGAAGATGGTGAACAGATGAACAAATGGAAGATATATTGAGTGTGAGGTCTCTGTGGCCTATACAAAGTGAAGATATTCAATAGATAGTTATATATATATATATGGTTTAATAGCTAAATAAATGAATTAGTAGATTTTAAATGATTGTCAATTGCCATCATGGTCATAATAATTTTGAAAGAAAATATAGAGGTTGTCATACTGATTTGGCAGAAATTGATTCCTGTGTTATCTATAATTATATAAAGATAGAAAAACATTATAGTTAAGAAGATGGGCTTTGGAGCTAAATTATTAGGGTTTCACTTTTGCCTTGATCAAGTTAAATAATGCCTTTGACACTCATTTCCTCAATTGAAAAATGCAGCTAATATGATAATTTTGGCACTTTATTTCCAACATGGTCACCACTGATGCCTTCTTTCTCAATATCTGCTTTGTACTCTGTCAAATGAAATTGGAGTATGGTTTTCCATCCACTTGAATCTTAATTGGTCTGTGATGACTCTCACCATTAACTTTCACCACTAAGTTTCTAAGAAGCAAGGTTATACCAGTTCCAAGCTTAGCCTTTAAGGAGACTGGTAACTTCCACCTGTTTTGTTTGTGGGTTTTGTTTTTGTTTTGTTTTCTGGAACTTACTCTAGAGAAAGGTAACTACAATGCAAGAAATTTATTTTAAGATTTCCTGCTGGAAAAAACTAAAAGGTAACAACTTGAAGAAGCCATATGGAGGAAGAAATACCTGACAACCTCCAGCTGTTCATCCATTCTTGGCTAGACTACAGACAGGTGAATAAAGAAATGTTCATATAATCCCAGCTTCAATTGTCATCATACTATAATATGAGAAAGAACCAGAAGAATATTATCAACCACCAAACAGGTTATAATAAAATGATATGAATGGCAGGGCAAGAGTGGACATCTTTGTGTTTCTTGTATCTGAACTTAGAGGAAAAGCTTTCAAGTTTTCAACATTGAATATAAAATGTTAACTGTTGGCTTCTTATATATAGCCTTTATTTTATTGAGGCACATTCCTTCAATACCTAATTCGTTGAGCATTTATATCATAAAAGTATAGTGAATTTTGTAAAATGTTTTTCTGCATCTATTGAGATGATCACATAATTTTTATCCTTCATTTTCTTAATGTAATAAATCACATTTACTGATTTGTGTATGTTGAACCATCTTTGTATTCCTTGGATAAATCCCACTTGGTCATCATGTATGATTCTCTTAATGTTGAATTTAGTTTGCTAGGATTTTGCTGAGAGTTTTTGCACCTCTGTTTGTCAGGTATATTGGCCTGTAATTTTGTTTCAGAGGTTTTTTGGGGGGCTGTGGTATCAGGGTAATGGTGGCCTTGAACAATGCATTTGAAATGTTCTCTCAGTTTTTTGGAAATGTTTGAAAAGATTGGCATTAGTTCTTTAAATGTTTGGTACAAATCAACAAAACTATGTGGACTGGGCTTTCCTTTATTGGGAGGTTTTTGATTACTGATTCAGTCTCTTTATTCATTATTGGTTTGTTCAGAGTTTCTAATTCTATTTCATGATTCAGTCTTGAAGGTATGTATGTTTCTAAGAATTTATCTGTTTCTTCTAGGTTATCTATTTTGTTTCATATAATTTTTCATAGCTGTCTCTTATGATACTTTTTGTTTCTGTGACATTAACTGTTATACCTTCTCTTTCATTGGCAATTTGAATCTTCTTTCATTTTTCTGTTATTCTAACTAAAGGTTAGTTGATTTTGTTTACCTTTCAAATGCCAATTCTTAGTTTAGTTGATCTTTTATACTGTTTTTCTAGTTTCCATTTCTCTTATTTCTGTTCTAATGTTTATTATTTCCTTCCTTTTGCTAACTTTGGACTTAGTTTGCTCTTTTTACCTAGTACCTTACAGCTGTAGAGTTAGATTGTTTATTTCAGATCTTTGCTATAGATTTTCCTCTTAATACTGCTTTTGCTGCATCCCGTAAGTTTTGGTATGTTATGTTTTCATTTTCATTTGTCTCAATATATATTTTATTTCCCTTTTGATTTTTTTCTTTGTTCAGAAGTGTCTTGTTTAATTTCACATATTTGTGAATTTTCCAATATCCTCCTGTTATTCAATTCCAGTTCCATACCATTGTATTTAGAAAACATACTTGATATGATTTCAGTCTTCTTGAGTTTTTAAGATTTATTTTGTGGCATAGCATGTGATTTCTCACAAAGAATGTTTGTTATAGGAAGCGTTGGTGGTTCAGTAATAGAATTCTTGCCTCCCAAAAAATGTTTGGTGTGTGCTTGAGATTCACGTGCATTCTACTGCTGTTAAAAGGAATACTCTGTACATGTCTGTTAGATCCATTTGGCCAAGTGTTCAAGTCTGCTGTTTTCTTACTGATTTTTGGTCTGGATGATCTATTCATTGTTAATAGTGGAGTATTGAAATGTCCTAATATTGCTGTCAGTTTTTCTTTTCCATTAATATTTTCATTGTATATTTAGGTGTTCTGCTATTGGGTGAATATATATTTATAATTATCATATCTTTGTAAATAAATTTATACTTTCATCATTATATAATGACCTTTGTCTCTTATAACAGTTTTTTTTAATTAAAATCTAGTTTGTCTAATACAAATATAGTCATCTCTACTCTCTTTTGGTTATCATTTGCATGGAATGCCTGTTCCATCACATAACTTTTGCACTATTTGTATTCTTAAAGCTAAAGTGAGTCTCTTGATTCAGGATATGATTAGATTTGTTTTTGTTTTTTGTCTTATCCTTTCAGTCACTCTATAGATTAGGAAAATTAATCCATTTACATTTAAAGTAATTATTGATAGATAAGAAATTACTATTGCCATTTTGTTAATTGTTTTCTGTTTTGTAGCTTTTTTATTTATTAAATTTTTAATTTTAATTCCAGTGTAACTAACATAAAATGCTATATTAGTTTCAGGTGTACAATATAGTGATTCAACAATTCTATACGTTACTCAGTATTCATCATGATAAGAGTACTCTTGATCCCCATTATCTATTTCATCCAACTCCCACCCACTACCCCTCTGGTAATCATCAGTTTCTTCTCTGTAGTGAAGAGTCTGTTACTTGATTTTACCCTCTCTTTCTTTTTCCCCTTTGCTCATTTTTCCCCCCTCAAATTCCACTTATTAGTGATTTCATATGGTCTTTGTCTTTCTGACTGACTTATTTAGCTAGCATTATACTCTCTAGCTCTATCTGTATTGTTGTAAATGTCAAGATTTCATTTTTTTAATGTCTGAGTAATATGCCATTGCATATATACCACATCTTCTTTATCCATTCATCTATGATGGGCACTTGGGCTGCAATGAAACTAGAAATAAACCACAAGAAAAAATTTGGAAAGAACACATATACATGGAGGTTAAATAGTGTGCTACTAAACAATCAATGGGTCAACCAAGAAATTAAACAAGATATCAAAAATTACATGGAAACAAATGAAAATTAAAACGCAATGTTTCAAATTGTTTGGGATGTGAAAAAAGCAGTTCTAAGAGTGAAATTTATAGCAATACAGAGCTACCTCAAGAAGCAAGAAACATCTCAAATAAACAACGAAATTTTACAACTAAAGGAGCTGGAAAAAGAACAAACAAAACCCAAAACCAACAGAAGGGAGGAAATAATAAAGATTAGAGCAGAAATAAATGATATGGAAACTAAACAACAAACAAACAAAGAAAACAATAGAACAGATCAATGAAACCAAGATCTGGTTCTTTGAAAATATCAACAAAATTGATAAGCCTTTAGCTAGACTCATCAAAAACAAAAAACAAAAAAGAAGGGAAAATGCAAACAAATCACAAATGAAAGAGGAGAAATAACAACACCACAAAAATACAAATAATTGTAAGAGAATATTATGAAAAATTATATGCCAACAAATTGGACAACCTAGAAGAAATGGATAGATTCCTAGAAACATATAACCTAACAAAACTGAAGCAGGAAGAAATAGAAAATTTGAACAGACTGAATACCAGCAATGAAATTGAATCAGTAATCAAAAAAACTCCCAAAAAACAAAAGTCCAGGACCAGATGGCTTCATAGGTAAATTCTACGAAATATTTAGTTAATACTTATTTTTATCAAACTATTCCAAAAAAAGAGTAAAAGAAGGAAAACTTCCAAATGCATTCTATGAGGCTAGTATCACCCTGATATCAAAATCAGATAAAGACACCACAAAAAAAGAGAACGATAGGCCAATATCTCTGATCAATATATGCAAAATTCCTCAACAAAATATTAGCAAACCAAATCCAAAAAATATACTAAAAAAATCATTCACCATAATCAAGTGGGATTTATTTCAGGGATGCAAGGGTGGTTCAATATTCACATATTAATCAACATGATACATCACATGAATAAGAGAAAGGATAAAAACCATATGTTCATGTCAATAGATGCAGAAAAAGCATTTGAGAAAGTACAACATCCATTCATGATAAAAGCCCTCAACAAAGTATGTTTAGAGAGAACATACTTCAACATAATAAAGGCCATTAATGAAAGACCCACAGTTAACATCATCCTCAGTGGGAAAAACTGAGAGCCTTTCCCTTAATGTCAGGAACAAGACAAGGATATCCACTGACCCACTTTTATTAAAACATAGTTACCAGAGGGGAAGTGAGTGGGGGTATGGATGAAATAGGTGATAGGGATTAAGGAGTGCACTTGTAGTAATGAGCACTGGGTGATTAAAATAAAATCTTAATTTTTTTTTAAATATCTAGGAAGAAGCTTAACCAAAAAGGTGAAAGACATGCTTTATAGTTGGTTTTGATCTTTCATTCTTGTTTTGTTTTTTTTTCTTGGTTATTTGATGATTTTTTTGTGTTTTTATGCTTTGATTCCTTTTTCTTTATCTTTTGTGTTTCTACAATAAGGTTTTCCTTATGAGTACCCTGAGGCTTACATAAATCATTTTACAGTTATAAGTCTATTTTAAGCTAATAGTTTAACTTTGCTCAAATACAAAACCTTTATACATTTATCCTCCCACATGCACTTTATGTTTTTGATGTCACAATTTACATCTTTATATGTAATGTATACTTAAACTAATTATTATATAGTTATTTTTAAAACTTTTGATATTTTAACCCTAGTATAGCCAGTGATTTTTTTATACTTTCACATGCTTGTGTTGTGATTTAGTGTCCTTTTGTTTCAACTTAACTTTCTTTAGTATTTCTTGTAAGGCAGGTCTAGAGATGATTAACTCCCTTGGAATTTGTTTATCTTAGAATGTCTTTATTTTTCTTCCTTCCTGAAGGACAGCTGTAGCTAGACCACTTAGGCAAGAAAAAGAAATAAAGGGTATCTGAATCAAAAGAGAAATAAAATTACCTCTGTTTGCAGATGCCAGTTTTATACATAGAAAACCCTAAAAATACCACAATAAAACTGGTAGAACTAAAAGCTAATTTATCAAAGTTACCAGATACACATCATCATGTAAAAATCAGTTGTGTTTCTGTACACTAATAACAAATTCTCCAAAAATGAAACTAATAAACTCTCCAAAAATGAAACTATTTAAATTATCATGAAAAAGAATAAGATTCTTGAGAATAAACTTAACCAAGAAGGTGAAAGACTAGTACACTGAAAACTATGAAACACTGATGAAAGAAATTAAAGCAGGTACAAATAAATGTGAAGAAATCCTGTGTTCATGGATTGAAAGAATACTAAAATTCCAGCCATAACATTCCTTTAAGTTAAAACCTAATCCAGAGCAAGGCCCTAACTCCCTTCAGTTTTATAAAGGCTGAGAGAGGTAAGGGAGCTATAGAAGAAAAGTTCGAAGCCAGCAGAGGTTGGTTCATGAGGCTTAAGGAAAGAAATTATCCTTATAACAGAAAAGTACAAGATGAAGCAGAAAGTGCTCATAAAGAAACTACAGGAAGTTATCCATAAGATCTAGCTAGAATAATTAAGGAATGTGACTACACTAAGCAACAGGTTTTCAGTGTGGATGGAACAAACTTCTATTGGAAGATGCCATCTAGGGCTTTCATAGCCAGAGAGACGTCAATGCTTGTCTCCAAAGTTTTGAAAGATAGGCTGTCTCTCTTATTAGGAGCTAATGTAGCTGATGACTTTAAGTTGAAGGCAGTGCTCACTTACCATTCTAAAAATCCTTAAGAATTATGCTAAATCTACTCTATGTAGTCTATCTACCTAAAATTATGCTAAATCTGCCTGGGCTCTTTAAATGGAAGAACAAAGCCTGGATGACAGCACATCTGTTCACAAAATAGCTTACTGAATGTTTTAAAACACTTAATACATATGGAAATATAGTTTAAAGGAATACAGAGTTCAAGAAAACCAGAATGCTTGATACGCATTTCTTCTCCTATTTCTCTATTCTCTGTTTTTAGGTAATCATATTTCAAAAGCTACAGAATATTGTATCTTTGGTCACATTTTTTTTAACCAACCTGAACCTTATTTTGTCAGCCCAACACACATCATTTTACCTCTTCCTTTTATATACTTTCAGAAATTTGCTAGAGTAGCACGTCTCTTATGCTGTACTCCAGTTTTCATAGGTAGGCTATTAAGTTCAGTAAGTATGGATGTTGAAGGGGGATGAAGAGTTAGCTCCTTTGTTTGGCTGTCTTTACATTTTATACTGAGGGAAAATAGTTCAATGTTTCCTGTCTTTGAATTGTACTAAGCTTACTTTTCTTCCCTCAAAACTTTTCTTAAAATTTTCTCATTATAGAAGCTCAACTTAAGAAGACATTCTTCTCTATAATTGCTGGACAGTGAATGCTATATAAAAGCTAAAATCCGAAGAATTATTTCATCTACAAGATGTCAATAAACAATTTTGATTGTGTTTTTACTGAATCAGCTGAATCGTTGTACATGTTCAGATAATTCAAATACAGAATAAATGGATTTGGTCCTTCCATTAACAATTTCTTTTGACTAATTAAAATGAAACATACCACTTTATTTTTTTTTAACAGATCTCTTTGTTAAAATATTAGTAAGATCTATTTGTTGGTATAACAAACAAATTACAAAATTTCTGCCAATACTGGCCTCTTCAGTCAAGAGTCAATCGTCCAGACACATTATTCTTTGATGTCAATTAGAGTTTAAAAAATTCAGTTATTACAATGGATATGCATAATTTTAATAGCTACTCTTAGATTACATTAAACATGATGAAGCTTTAAAAGCTGTCATCAGTGGGGAGCCTGGGTGGCTCAGTTGGTTAAGCAGCTGCCTTCATCTCAGGCCCTGATCTCAGGGTTCTGGGATTGAGCCCTGCATCAGGTTCCCAGCTCAGCGGGGAGCCTGCTTCTGCCTCTCCCTCAGCCACCCCCTCGCTTGTGCTCTCACTCTCTCTCTCTTTCAAATAAATAAAAATAAAATCTTAAAAAAAAACTATCATCAGAAACATATGAGTTAACCTACTTTTCTATACATTTGTTATCAAGTGGCATTATCAATATAATTCATCAATTGGCTTTGCCTATATTACCATATTCATATTAGATCTTTAAAATTTGCATATAGAAATAATACTAATAATGCATTTAATGAAGTTTTCTAAGGAAATGTCAAAAAACAGAAGAAAGTAATACAAAACTTCTTTTCACCTATCAAATTTGTACAAGTTGAAAATATTGATACATTATTGATTATCAAATTATATCCCAAAGCACCTGATAAAGTGCTAATATTTATACTATTCAAAGTATGCCTACAATTTTTCCAGAAAAGAAAGACAGTAAATATTAAAAAGGCAAAAATGGAAAGACATACTTCAAACCAAACATCTCAAAATGATTAACATAGGAAAAGTTTCCCTAATTTATTAAGCCAGAAATATGCATATTGAGTTACACCTACTAGTTTGACAAAAAAATATTGTTATTTAACTTATTCCTTTGGTAAATGGGGGGGGAGACATTTTCACCTATAGAGACATTTTATTTTTTTTATTTTTTTTAAAGATTTTGTTTATTTGTCAGAGAGAGAGAAGGAGAGAGAGAACAAGCAGGGGGAGTGGCAGGCAGAAGGAGAAGCTAGCTCCCTGCTGAGAAAGGAGCCTGAAGCAGGACTCGATCCCAGGACCCTGGGATCATAACCTGAGCTGAAGGCAGACACTTTACCAACTGAGCCACCCAGGCACCCCAATATAGACACATTTTAATTATTGTTTCAAATTAATTCATAAATAAATATTAATATAAAATTATACACATATTTAAATTAAGCATTCCAACTTTTGAGGATCCATTCATTGTAACAAATGCCTGAGAGTATCAGTATATTTATAGGAGGATGTATCTTTAGAATAAATTAAGGAAGTTAAAAAATCTTGGAATATATAAAATACTTACCATAAGGAAATGATAATATGTGGTCTTTCCATTCCATATGACAGTATGCAGGTACAGAAATGAATAAATTGAATGTGTATCAATTAACTTAAAGAATTTCCAAACATAATATTTAATGATAAAAGCCAGATGCAGAAATATATTTATAATATAATATAATTTTGGAAAATAAATAACAGAATTAATTTGTGGGTGTGTTTATGTTTGCACAACTCTGAAGAAATTATGTAAAAACACATCAGATTATGAATATGTGTAGTACCTTGGTGTGGCGATGGTATATAGTTATATGCATATGTCCAAACTCATCAAGATGTATACATTAAATGTGTGCACTTATTTGTATATCAATTGGGTTGTACCTAGATAAACCTTAAAAAATAAGAAGTGACTATATTAAAGTAAAAGGTAAGGACAAATGAGTAGAATGTAAGTTGGATTAATACTGAAAACTGTATAATACTGGCTAGAATAATAAGGTTGATTTGTATATTAATTATTCTTTTTAATCAGTATATGAGTCTTGTGGTACAAAGAGTAACTCTATTTCCCCTTGAGAAATATTCACAATCCTTTCCCTGAAATAAGTTAGCATCCTCTTCTCAGTATAATGGTTTGGAAAAAATTAATAAGATAAACTATGTGGCACTTTATACCACCTCTCCATATAAATATATCAAGTGATTTAAGGTAACAACTTTGAAAATTTTACACATGACTTTATCTTGTTCTTCAAGGTTAAATTAATTAATTCACATCTGATACTTATAAAGGTCTAGTCATTGCGTGGGAACTTTTCAGGGATATATACTATATGTATACTATATGCCTTAATTTTTTTTTTTAGTCATTAAGTTATCATTAAAATTTTCAGTATTTTGATAAGTAAAAATCAATAAATTTTCATTTTAGCATTTTAAGTTTAATAAAACTCAAATTTAATATTTAATGAAATGTGATCAATTTTATCTTCCAAAAAAGGGCTGCAACAATGTCTCTATTGCACATCTTCTTCAAGAAACTTCCACTACTCTATGAAGATCTGAAGTCTAATTTCCTTCCCTTGAATTTGCGCAAACATGTAACTTGCTTGTAACCTAAAGAATATGGTAGACATGAAACTGCAAGACTTCAAGGCTATACCATAATAGGTGAGGCAACATTTGCCTTATTACATAGGTTACTTGTTTTGGGGACATTACATTGGCATGTCAAAAATTCTATTACTGTGAAACTCTCATGCTGGAGAGACCATATTTAAGGTTCAGGTTAACAGACTACTGAACTCCCACCTGACAGCTGGCCACATGAATGAGCATTTTGGATGGCCAACCAAGTTGAGCCTTCAAGGGACTACCACTCCAGGCAACATCTGACATAACCTCATGAGACCCAAGTGAGAATTGTCCAACCAAACCGTTCCTGAATCGTTGACCCAAAAATTCATGAGTAACATAAAAATTGTTTAAAGTAACTAAATTTTGGAGTAATTTGCAATGTAGCAATAATAAATGAAACATCATTCATTAAATAGAAAGTGTGGAATGCCTAGGCAATTTGAATCGACCTCTCACTTGTCCTGAGAGTCCAAATTAGAAACATAAATATTAGTGACAAAGGAACAGCAAGAATAAGTGTAATCTTTCATTTTAATATTGAGGCACATGGCCTAGAGAAGATAGCTACTTATCAGTAGATTAGAGACTGGAACACATTTTCATGATTGCTGGTCTAGTATTTTTGCATATTTTTAAATATCTCTACATTTAGAGAGGTTAAGTAACCATAGAATATTAATTGACATTTTATTAGTTATTCCTATTTTCTTTCTTTTAGAAAAATCAACCCCTGCATAACTGTCTTTGATTCTCAAACTCATTCCCAACACCTATATTTAAAATTTACTTTGCACAAAGTACTATATTAAATACTGGGGGATTAAATGTGAAAATCTCATGCAATTAAAGTGGGAGTTTATTATTTAATATAGAAGGCATTTAAATCATAATATTGTGAAGAAAATATGATTAGTTACATAAGAGTTCCACTTTAAAAATTATTATAAAATAGAGAAGAAAGTTTGATTCAATAAAACATCAGATTTATGGCTACCAATGGTGTGTGAGGTAGCTTTTGAAGAGTGAATTGTGCTTTAACAAGTAGAGGTGGATAGTTACAGTTTTTCAAAAAGAGCATATGCTGAGTAAATGCATGAAAACAAGTATATTCAGGAGATCGTGAGTGTTTTCCCATGCCAGGATATAAGATATGCTTGTGTATACTAAGTGGCAAAATGGAGAAGAGGGATGAGTACTGGAAGATGATAATGGATGTTAATGGGGGCCATAAGGCAAAGTGTCTTTGATGCCATACTGAAAGGGGCAGGAGGGCAGTATCAGAAATTAATCATGGTCAAGGTACTTCTCAGGAAATGGAAAACTTTTATTACTGGCCCATCAGCAGTAATATATTACATTAAACTTTTGATTGTGCTTTTTAAGATGTGTTACTACCCAGTAACTATTATCTTAGATTTTTCAGAATAGATCCATTTTAATTGTGATTTTAATTTAATATAACCTGGTATAACAGTCAACTATGTGATAATACTTTTTACCACTTTGGGTAACTAGTAACTTTGATTCACAAGCATCACTCAATGACCAATCTAGCTGCTCCAAACAAATTACTCAAATAAGAATCTAAAAAGTAGATATGACTTGATTGCAAATTATCCACCCTGTTCTAGGAAATAAATGAGTTATTTCATGTCTATGAGGCATTATTTGTCTTTATAAAATAATTATTCCACTCCAGGGGGTTTTATCCTAGAAACTTTACTTTTTTCAGAGCACAATTTCCTGTTCATAAAGAACTGATTTATAGTGACTGGAAAATCAACTCATGCATTGGTTTAGCTAGTCAGTCATTCATCTTTTTAAGGCAGATACTGGCTATGTGCTTGACCCTCTATTATGAGTTGGAAAAAAAAAGACATAACATCCCCCCCTCTTTTTTTCTTTCTGTAAAAAAATATGCAAAATGTAGCTCAGTAGGAAGTCCAAGATCACCTTTCCAATACTAGGAATATTTATGGGCGAAAGTTACCCTGACACAACTGGAAACCTCAAAGCAGAAGTAAAATTAAAATCTTGTCATTTTATAGAGAAAACATTTATTTGACCACTTAAGTATGTAAATTCACACACAAAAAAATGGTTGTTGGCAAATTTAATTAACTCCATTCTCCTAGTGACAGAAACATAAATCTATATAGTATATGCTTTATTTTTCAAGCCCAGGATTCTAGAAAATTAGTATATTTAAGACATAGCTAATTCTGACCATAGTAAACATCTCAACTAAAGGTACATTTGAGCAAGTGAAAATGCCTAACCAAAGGGATTTCCTGGTATCAAGAAATAGAAAAAATAAAGAAGGAAATAACCCATTTCACAAGATAAATGCAATCATTTGACTATAGGTATTTAACCAAGAAATAGTTGGCTTTCAGTTTATTAGCTTCCTTAGCCTGGGAAATAATTTGAGATTGTAAATCAGCTTGCCCTCTATCTACAAAAGAGGATAATGGACTCAATAAGTCCAACATATAATAGCAGGTAAAGGGTGTCTTGAAAGCATGCATGAATCTATCATTGCCATTGAATCAAAATTTTCCAAGTGAATCAAAAGGGAGATGAACTTTTAAAATATCGTGTGTTATTGCAAATTTAATTTAGAAACAGACATATAGATGATTTGTGGTCTCTGGTACAAATAACAATATGCTACAGTTTGGCTTAGCTGCAACCTATGAAGAAATTCTACAGCTAAAAAAATGCAGCCTTGTTGCTTACTTTCATTCATTTCTTAACAATGATATAGATACAATATATCTAGCTGAGATAGCCTTCTTACTCTTTTAATGCCTGTGAATACTTACAAGAATTCTTGAAAACCTTTAGGAGAGATTTTTAGTGAGCAGAATTACTGAGGGGTGGGATGGGAGTGGGCAAGTCAAATATCCTGGGGATGCTCATAATCAGAGCCAGCCCTAGTGCACATCAGGGAGAGAAACAATCTCAATACGACATGGTTTACTTAGAGTTCATTTACATATATATTAAATATATATTACTGCTTAGGAGATAATCACAGTTTTCAATATTTATAGTTTAGAATCAATGGCAACATCACTTGCTGTGTATGGCATTAGGGCAAAAACTGCTAATTAGGTGGAGTATTCTCAAATTAGTTTTATTGCACTGACTAGCTACAGGATAATTAGAATATACATGATGGAGTGGAAATACCCATATTATGTGAGACATCTAATGTTGAAACACTGAAAAAAAGAAATAAACAGGGACAACAGAATGATAGTGCTGTGACTTACATCTTTGTTGTGGCACGAGCATATCATCCATACCTATGGACACAGATAATTTAACACTTATGGTAAAAGAACCCTAATTTTAGTTTGCCTCCAAATTCCAAACACCCTGGAGGTAATGACTTTATGGTGAACAAACCTATTACGTAGTGATTAAAAACGTGAGCTCTGGAGTTAGATCCTCTGCATCCTAAAATTACGCCCACCACTTACTACGTGTATGGTCTTAGGCAAGTTACTTCCTTCCCCATGCCTTCATTACTTCATTTGTAAAATAATGGTATCAACTGTATCTATTTCATATAGATACAGTTCTGAGAGTTAAGTGAGTCAATTCCTATAAAGGATTTATAATTGAACCTAGCAGATAGCATGTGCACAATTAATGTGATCTACTAGTGTAATGCTCTAAAATGCATTTTATTTCATTTTGCTTGTTTTATCACTGATTTTATCTATCTAATTTTTTTCTGGTTCCAAAAAAATAGTCATCACTTGCTTTTTTGCTAACAAGAAACACATATAAACGTTTTTATAAACACTGTCATGCCATTCTAAACTTTCCATATTTTTAGAACAGTTTTGTTTTTTTTTTTTGTACAGCCATGTGGTAATTGTCTTAAACAATAAATGTTAATTCCACACAAGACATCCATGCAGTTTTGAAGAGAACTCCATTTCATTTTACGCAAGAATACTGTATTACCTACTTTGAGTAGAAATGTAATCATATACATTTTTAATGGTTGTATAAAATTGGAGGAGTGAGTTTTAGTTCAGATCCCAGTGAAAAATTAACTTTCTGCAAAATTCACTTAAAACAACTTAATTAAAATTTAGGAGAAAAAGTAGATTTTGTTAGAGATCACAGAAGACAAACAACACTTTTATTAAAGAGAGTCATAGAGCTGCAAAATAATGCACAGTTTCAACTATGTAGGTTAGGTAAGCAGTAAGCCTTTTTATGCAGATACTTTTTATGCTGAGGAAGAAGTGCTCAAAACAATGCTATAAAAAAATACTTGATGAAGAAAAAAAAAAAAAAACTTGATGGTTGATCTCCGGAAGAGATGGGAGTATAAGGGCACATCTCATTTGAATAGACTATTTCATGTACACTGAAGAGAGACAGCTCCAACCTCAAACACAATCGCTGAACAATAGCTGATAAATAACAGTGAAACTTCGGTAATTCACAGCAGATCCAGAAATGTATACATAACAGTATGCAGTATGTACTTTATGATACAGTGAAGGGGGTAGGAAATAGGTGGAAGAAGTTACAAAGGACCCTGATGAACAGGTCCAATTTACAGGCCGAAGGGTAGACCAGCTATGAGAGAAACAGAGCAGACCTTCTCCCAAAATGGAAGGAGTGTTTAGGAACTAGGTTATTGTCTGCCATTTTCTTATGATGTAATGGCTTCCTTATTATGGATAATGTTTAAAAATGAAACTGAGCCCTATCGCTTCTCGGCCTTTTGGCTAAGATCAAGTGTAGAAATGAAACTCAGCCCTAAAATAATATATATGAGTTATCATAAAATGCCCAGCACTGTGGATCAATATTGGCAACATTGAGCAACCTGCTCAAAATAAAAACCCTTAGTCCAATATCATGTACAAATATGAATTTTCAATGTATATTATCTATGTTATGAAAAATTTAATGTGAGCACTTAATATCCAAACTACTCTAGAATCACTAAAATACCCAAAACTCTTGGCCAACAAACCCTAAAGCAGCCTCTGCCAATATTTTCACAAGATCTTAGCATTGTGCTGTGTGTATGTGTGCATGTGTATGTGCATATGAAATCTGGAAAGCAATGAAACAAGTGAATACATTGATGACTAAGATAATATAAAGGAAAATAGCCACAAGTTATTTGCTAAGATTAGTATCAGTGATTTTTGCTAGTAAATTAGAACTCTTAAATAAAATCAAATAAATCCTACAATAACACCATCTCATAACAAATCATAAAATCACATATTAGTATTTGCATAAGAAAAATAGAAAACAAAAAAAAAATGCAGAACTATGACCAAACTTAAATCAGTTTTAAAAAATAAGCCTGCACTAAGATAACCAGAACCAGAACTTACAAGATTATTTTAAAATTTCATTGGAATAATAAAGAGCTATAAGAAGCTAAATCAATTTTTTCAAAACGAAAAGATGTGGGAAGAGGTATGTCCTTTAGGTTTTAAAAGGTATGATAATAGTAATAGTAATAATAGTAATAGTAATAGAAACAAACAAGGAATAAAAACAATGAATAATGAAATAGAATTGATAACTAAGAGACCAAATAATGTGTTTTTAAAGACTTGATGTTAAACAGATAAGCAAAGTAAGATTTTGTATCTGGTGTTAAAGAGAACTCTCATTTAGAGAAAATAAAAGTAGATTTCAATTGAAAATTTTGTTAACATGTATTGTATAGATATGGAATTCAGATATGTTAAAGATCTAAATGTGAAAGGTAAAATTAATGTAGCTATTAGTATTTACTATATAACTATTTAGAATATATTCAGCCTAGTAGTGTGGAGAATTTCAAAAAGGGCTCTAGCACAAGGCTAAATAAATAAATGAATATATTCATAAGGAAACAAATAAATATGATTCATTTGATTTCATCAAAATTATAGATTTCTGCACAAAGAGTGACCACATAAACTCAACAGACCAATAATGGCTTGTAAAATGGTATTTTAAATATAGACAATAAATAAAAACTACGATCAAGATGATTTGAGAAATTTGTGTAGGGACTCCTAGGTGGGTCAGTCGGTTAAGCCTCTGCTCAGGTGAGGATCCCAGGGTCCTGAGATCGAGTTCCACATTGGCTCGTTGCTCAGTGGGGAGCCTGCTTCTCCCTCTGCCTGCCGCTCCCCCTGCTTGTGCTCTCTCCCTGACAAATAAATAAATAAAATAGTAAAAAAAAAAAAGAGAGAGAAAGAAAGAAAAAAGACATTTCTGTAAATCACCCAGAAACACAATAGAAACACAGATAAGAATATGGATAGGAAAAACTTAGGAGTGGAAACCTGAATGATAGTAAATCTGTGATGAAATTCTGAAATCATTGGGAATAGAAAAAATAATATTTAAGACAACAGTGAGATATATCCCAGTTTTCCCCATCATATTTGCAATATTAGAAAATTGTATGATGCCAGAGTCTAAGCAATCTTACACAACATAATGATAAGAGTGACATTCTATTATCTTGACTGTATTCTGTTGGTTAGGAGCAAGTCAGAACTCTTGCCTACACTTCTTGAGAAGGAGATTATAAAAGGAAACGAATACTGGAAGGTTAGGACAGGAACATTTGTGGTCACCTTAGGGTTTGTCTGTCACAGTCTGCCCTCTGGCTTCTAAAGATTTAAGCCCTTCTCACATATAAAATGTAGTAACTTCCTAAAGTTCTCAAAGGTGATGGTCAGTTTTATATGTCAAGTTGGCCAGGCTATAATCCATAGTATTTGATAAAAATAACCTGAGTGTTGCTGTGAAGGTGTTTTGTAGATGTGATTAATGTCTACAATCAGTTGACTTTAGGTAAAGATTATTTTAGATAATCTGGGTGGGCCCGATTTAGTCAATTGACAGGCCTTAAAAGCAGAACCGAGGTTTACCTGAAGACAAAATTCTGCCTGAGGATTGCAGCTTCAACTTTGTGCCCCTTGTGCTGGAACTCTCCAGCCTCCCCTGTGGATTCTGGACTTGTCTATTCAGGACTCACAACAGAATAAGTCAATCCCATGAAATTATTTTCTTTATATATAAAGAGTATTACTACTGGTTCTATTTCTCTGATTGATACATCAAGATTCTCATCACATGAGAGCATGAGCTCAAAGATCAAAACCTTATCATCTCAACAGCATCCAGATACTGAGTTTTCTGGGTTTAATCCATTAGATATAGCTTCTAGGGCACACAATTCCTCTCCAGCTTTGGACCTATGAAACTAAAGAGAGAAGTTATCTGTTCCCAACATAACCACCACTATAATGGTGCAACAGACGTAAGATAAAAACTGTAGACATTTTGGTTGAAAAGAGGAGTGAATGCAAGGGGATTTTACCCATTAACTGCAACAAAGTTTCCCCTCACAAACCCTCGTCAGATGTACTCTTTATTGTGGAAAGCCATTCACTGGAGTTATATTTCTCCTGACATCTTTTCATATCCTATATTGATCTTTCCTTTTTAGCAGCCCTTTTTCCTATGTTATGGTTTGAGGTTACAGATACATACAAAATTTGTGTAAAATTAAATTGCATTGCAATTCCTCATTCACTGTGGCAAGTGGGTTAATTTCTGAGAGAGAAAAAAATGATAAAAATATTTACACTCTACTTATATTAAAACCATAAATCTTATGCATAAATTATGAAGAAAATTTTAAAAGGAGATCAGGTAATAATGGAAGGAAGACATCCTTTTTAGAGGACTTGTAGTTAAGAGGAATGTTTCCAGCACAGTTAGTAAAGTGAAAGCAAACAGCAAACACTATAGTGCTAGATAAAATGTCTACATGGATAATGTTTTTTTACAATTAAACAGTATATAATAGAATATATAATAGAATTAGTGTTCCTGAAATAAAAAGCTTATTCTGAAGATTCAGAGGTCACAGCATGTTTCAGTATAATCAATAAAGAATAAACAACACAGAGATTTGTTGTTGACATTTTGAACAGGGAGTTTATAGAAACCCATTTTAGTGAAGGAAGATGCTCTACAGAATTTTAACTTGTGATCTTTCATTTTTCCTTTATCTGCTGTTTTTAAAAAGCTCCAGAGAGTGAGTTTAGATAACTTTAGAAGGATAAACACTTTTGATTCAGGGATAGTATTTTGACTTGTGTGTGAGAAGTCAACAAGGATAAAGGAAACAAGCCTCTTAATCTTAGTAGTCTTTGAACTACGTGGAGGCAATCAAGCTCCAGAAATGGAAGATTTAACATTTAGTATTTAATGGGGTTTTTTATAAAGATTTATTTATTTATTTGAGAAAGAGGGAGAGAGGACACAAGCAGGGAGGAGGGGCAGAAGGAGAGGGAGAAGCAGGCTCTCCACTGAGCAAGGAGCCCGATGCAGAATCAATCCCAGGACCCTGGGATCATGACCTGAGCTGAAGGCAGACGCTTAACCAGTGGAGGCACCCAGGCATCCCAATATTTAATGGTTTCATAGAAAATACTACTTTTTAAATTTATTCTTATATGAAAGTTATTTTTATATTACTTTTCCAGAAAAAAAAAAAAGAGGTGAGATAAGTCCTTCTCATTTCAAAGATTGAAAAGGAAAACAGATGAATGCCATGGAAAGATTCCATGGGCTGGAATGGCATAAGATCCCAACAAATGAGTACTGGGTGTTTGGGGAGCAGCTAGAACGGTGAGGATCACAAAGATCACACGGTGGTCCTCCTGAGATCCCAAAGCTTGCCGACAGGAATTTAGCAAGGGTGGTGTGGGGGTGGGGGAGTGGTGAGAGGGAGAGATTAGTTTTGTTCATTTTCTCATGTTTCATGGTGATAAAAAGAACTTGATTATGAAGTTTAAAATATGGGTTTCTTCAGAAAACTTAAGGTAATCACTAGAAGAAGGAAAGAAATACACATATCCCAGATAGTTAGATAGGGAAAGAATTCACCAAAGGAACACACAAAATGCACAAAATCTGTAAGCACCATTCAATGAATACTCCCAAAGCAAATTAGGTGGTCTAATCAGACAAAAGGAAAAACACCAAGGGCATCATGTCTGTACTGTATATCATTTGGGACTGCTGCATTCAGCTGCTATGACAGTGGCACAAAATAAGCTCTGGGGAAAAATCTTGTATGAACTAACACAGCTTTACATCATTCCTGCATGTTAAATTGCACATTAGCTAAAACACGTTAGTGACTGTATTTGCTCTTTTAATATCACATTTTAATGTTTTTTTCTTTGTTTTTCTCTTTTATGTACATAGGTGCACATGCACAATCATCCCCTGTCTATCCATCAGAATCATTTTCTAAATATCATTTCTGTGAGTCAACATCACTTGCCTGGGCTAGTACAGCAGCATTCATATTGTTTCCTCTTTTGCCACCAAAACTGTATTTTCTACAAGTCAGTCAGTGAGATTTTGAAAATCTTAGATCATATTATTCCATTGCTTAAACCTTTTTAATGAGGGCGCCTGGGTGGCTCAGTTGGCTAACCGTCCAACTCTTGATTTCGGCTCAGCTCATAATCTCAGGGTCCTTAGATGGGGCCCCAGGTCGGGCTCCGTGGTAGGGTGGAGCCTGTTTAAGATTCTATCTCCCTCTGCCCTCTCCCCCACCACATGAATGCTCTTTCTCTCTCTCTCAAAACAAAACAAAACAAAAACAAAAACAAAAAAAACCCAAACCAAAAACGTTTTAAAGACTTCACCATTTCATTTAGAATAAAATTAAAATCCATGACATGGGATGCCTGGGTGGCTCAGTTGTTAAGCATCTGCCTTTGGCTCAGGTCATGATCCCAGGGTCCTGGGATCGAGCCCCTCATCGGGCTCTCTGCTCTGCGGGAAGCCTGCTTCTCCCACTCCCCCTACTCGTGTTCCCTCTCTCACTGTGTCTCTCTCTGTCAAATAAATAAATAAAATCTTAAAAAAAAAAAAATCCCATGACATGGCCTACAAGGCCCAACATAATTGGTTTTCATAATGTTTTCTATTTCTGATTTATTTTCCTCTTTATTATGCAAATAGTAATAAGGGACAGCCTCCCCCTCTAACACTTTTCCCAGTATTATTCCAGCTCCCACAGAAAACAACAATTGACAGTTTGGTATATATTTCTAGGCAAATTTTCTATTTCCAAGTGTTTTAGTTGCCTGTTGCTACTAAAACAAATTAACACAATCTTAATGGCTTAAGCAACACAAATGTATTATTTTATAGTTCTCTATTTCAAAAATCTGCCATGGGTTGCACAGAATGAAAATCAAGGTATCAGCAGGACTGCTTACCTTTCTGGAAGCTCTGAGAGAAAAAAATTTTCCTTGCTTTTTCAACTTCTAGAGACATCCTGCATTCCTTGTTTCCTGGTCCCCTTCCTTCATCTTGAAAGATAGCATTGGAGGGATCTAGTTTTTCCACACTACCATCTGGTATTCAGAGAACCAGACGAAGACTGCTCTTTTAAAGACCTTTGAGGATTCAAGTGATTAGATTGGGCCCACCTAGATAATCCAGTATATTCTCCTTATCTCAAACTCAGCTGATAAGCAACCTCAATGGCATCTGCCACCTTGGCTTTCCATTGCTATTTAAGGTAACCTCACAGGTGCTAGGTATTAAGATGTGAACATCTGAGGCCATTATTCTGCCTGCCACACCAGGTATACACAAACATTATTTTTTGTTTTAGTCTTGTAAAACAACAACAAAAAAATCAGATCAGATTGCTTGTCTTTATTAGTTTTATCACCTTGTAATAATAAGTGCTGTCAGATTTTCTATATCATTATGTATAGACTTGATTCATTATAATTGAAAACTGGTATTATTCCAGAGTATGGCTATAGACTAATTACCATTCTCTTGTGATGGTTGGACATTTTATAAATTTTGTCATTATAAGCAATGATGTAAACATCAACCTCGTGCCTATATACAGTTTGTACATGTACTATTATATTTCTTGGACAGATTCATAGACATGAATTTTCTGGGTCACTACCAAATTTCCACCTAAAATTACATAAAATAGCATTTGCACTAATGATTCAGAGTGCTCATATCCTTTGCCATTCCTAAAAGTAACTATTATCAATCATTTATTTTCTTTATCTGATAGTTTAAAATAAATTATTTCATTGATTTGCCTTGTGCCTAATTACTAATGCAGAGAGACCTCTGCTCACATGATCAAATAAGATAAAAACCTCTTATAAGTTTATTGGCCATTTAACATTTACTTGTGGAGTAAAATTTTAAATTTTGCTCATTTTTGAATTATGTTTTAATTATGTTAATAATTAAATTATTTTATCCTATCACCTATATTTTAATTTTGATTTTAGAGACTTTTATATAAGGTAGGGAGTCAATTTTGTCAGTCTTTCAGGTAGTCAATTTAATTTTTAAGTAGTCAATTTTGTCAGTCTTTACTTTTATGCTTTCTAGGTTTTGCATCTTCCTTAGGAAGTATTATGTTTGTGTTTGTGTGTGTGCATTTTGTTTTGTTTCCCCAAGTCAAGGCTAAACGGTAATTTTCTTATGTCACAGGATTGTTTTTATTTGATTCATCTACATTTGTTTACTTTGGTATGTTCACTTTTTTTACTTGTATTTATTTTTTGACAAAAAAATCTTAAATATTTAAGGCATAAGATATAATGTTTTGGTATGTGTATACTTTGTGAAATAATTACCACCATCAAACTAATTAGCATATTCATCACCTCCCACAGCTACCATTTCCATTTGTGTGAATGTTGTGGATGAACCTGAATGAACTTATGTTAAGTGAAATAAACCAGATACAGAAAAACAAATATTGCATGATTTTACTTATATATGAAATCTAAAAAAAACTCTCAGTCAAACTCTCAGTAACAGAGTAGAATGGCAGTTACCAGAAGCTGGGAGGTGGTGGGAAATGGGAGATATTGATCAAGAGGTACAAATTTTCAGTTAGAAGATCAATAAGTTCTGGAGACCTAATGTACAGTATAGTGAATATGGTTGATAATAATGTGTACTTGAAATTTGCTAAGAGAGTAGATTTTAAGTGTTCTCACCAGATAAAAAAATTGTGTTTCCTTTTTATTTAATACTTTAGTCATGAGTATTTTCCTTGAATGTTACCTATAACATGATTCAGAAATCTGTTTCTAGAATCAATAACTAATTCCCCTGGACCATTTACATTCAGTTCCACTATAATACAACATATGCATTCCTAAAAATCATTATGGTGCACATAGTTGCTCAATAAAAATACAATCTTACTGGAAAAATGGGGTAGGGGGAACATACTAAAAAACCTCATCAGTAACACATAGAAAACAAACAAAAAAAAAACCTAAGGAAAAACAATGACACAGTTTTATATGTATTAAATAGTTAACAAGCACATGAACACTGTAGTAAATATGATAATCTAGAAAAAAAGTTTGTAGAAGTGAGCATTGGAAGGGTTACAGTTGATGAGTAATTGTGAAGTGGTAGAAGGTGGAGAAAATGACACCAGATGTGCATGGGTGTGGCTCACTAATGTACACAATGAACTAAAGTAGCTGGTAATTGAAATGTGTATGTGAGCATGTTTTGTATATTCCTCTGAGGCTCCACTTTGCTAGGTGCAGTTTGCTGCATTCTTTTAGTGCTTTTCTAGGATGAAATTACACATGAGCAAACAGGAAATTTACATTATATTTATTTTTTTCCATGATATATCAATTGTATTGAAACAAAGTCATGTTGTAAAAACAGGCATGATAGCAGAACTGACTATAATTAGAAATGTGACCTGAATCATAGCCTATATCTTTATATATGTATTAGTCTCCTTCCACATTTTCTGTGTACTTCCTCTGATCTATTTGTTTCCTGGACACCATTATATAGTCAGTTATTGTAATGAAGTGTATCAAATTTCTTATTTTTAAGTACATTCTTGGCCATTATTACACATTTTACGTTCTACACACATTTTAGAATGTTTTTTAAAGTTTCACAAAGTCTGGATGTGCTTTCATTAAAACAGTGTTGAATGTATAAAATGAGAAAATATATATTTTCACAACATAATGGTGCAGCTTTCCTGGCTCTTAAGTTTCACACAATGGAACCCTCTGGCTTCATTTAGGCTACTAACCCTGAGAGTCTGTGCTCTTGATTTGCTTCATCAGAGCATATTTCCATGATGCCTTGGAAAAATTTTATTCACCCTATTATCAATTAAGAGCTAGAACTAGGCTGTTCTAGAATATCCCTGGGAAAATGCTGTCAATTGGGTTGAACTAGAGGGCAATTCATTCTTACAGTCTTTTTCCTGTAACCCCTGGGCAGTGAGTATTCCTGAAAACAGCATGACTTGAAGGTACAATTCAGGGTCTGACCATTTGTGGTTGGCGATACTAAATTTGTTCCAAGGCCACAAAGGAAAAACTCCAAGGATATTTGATCCCTTATGAACTTAGCGATTTAAAGATCAAATTATGATCAAAGAAGAATAAAACAAGTGCAATAATAAAGATATAAGATGAAAGGCTAGAATCAGGAAAGGAACAACTAAATCTGACACAGATGTCTAGAAAAAAACTCAGAGGAATGACATTTGTGCTAAGTAGTAAGTTGTGCTTTGGTAAGCAGAACGGAAACAGACATGATAGATCGAAAGAATATTATGAATGCATGTTTTGAGTAGTCATACTGATCAACTTTTTGTTTTGTTTTTTTTTTAAAGGATTTTATTTATTTATTTTTTTAAAGATTTTATTTATTTATTTGAGACAGAGAGAATGAGAGAGAGAGAGCACATGAGAGGGGGGAGGGTCAGAGGGAGAAGCAGGCTCCCTGCCAAGCAGGGATCCCGATGTGGGACTCGATCCAGGGACTCCAGGATCATGACCTGAGCCGAAAGCAGTCGCTTAACCACTGAGCCACCCAGGCGCCCAACTGATCAACTTTTTGGAACACAGAGTAGTCCAGGATGACTAGAGCGTTATATGTTTAGAAGAAAATATTGTGATACAAGTCTGAAGTGCTGCTCTGGGCTTAGATAGTAAAGATCATGTGGCAAGCTTGCTTTGGAAGACACTAGAACAAAATACGTTGGAAGCCATTAAATACATACATATGACTAGAAGACATTGTTGAAAGTGGGGCAGAGAAAGATTTATTTGTTAATAAAGGAAAACATAACACCTTATAAAGAAATTATAAAACCAAGGAATGGGAATTGATGCATCCCTCAGTAAGACTGAGACTCACACTGAACTTCATGGGCTTAAAGCCTTATTATACTATATCCTAGATGTTGTTAAGATCTTAAGCAAGTTAGTCAATATTTCTATGCCCATGTTTCTTTATCTTTAAAGTGAGAGTGAAGACAATAATACTTTTCAAATTATTGTGAAAATTAAAAAGAAAGAGTTGTATCCTCCAAAGCAGCCAAGAATATACAATGGGGAAAGGAGAGTTTCTTCAATAAATTGTGTTGGAAAAACGAGACAACTACATTCAAAAGAATGATATTAGATTCCTATTTTACACCATGGGCAAAAAACAATTCAAGATGGGTTGAAGACTTGAATGTAAGATCTGAAACCATTAAACTCCTAGAAGAAAACATAGGGGGTAAGTTTGACATTGGTCTTGGCAATGATTTTTTTGGATTTGACACCAAAAACAAAGGCAACAACATCAAAAATGAACAAGCAAGACTACATCAAACAAAAAATCTTTGCACAGCAAGCGAAACCATCAACAAATGAAATGGCATCCATAAGAATGGAAGAAAACATTTGCAAATTATATATCTGGTAGGCATTAATATGAAAAATATGTAACTCCTACAATTTGATAACAAAAACACAAACAACTTGATAAAAAAAATGGAGAGAGGAACTAAATAGACATTTTTCCACAGAAGACATACAAATGAACAACAGCTACATGAAAGGGGCTTAACATCACTAATCATTAGGGAAATGCAAATCAAAACCATGTTAAGATATCACCTCACACCTTTTAGAATGGCTATTATCAAAAAGACCAGAGATAACAAGTATTGGCAAGGATGTGGAGAAAAGGGAACCCCGTACATTGTTGGTGGTAATGTAAATTGTTCTAGCCACAATGAAAAAAAATATAGAAGCTCCTCAAAAAATTAATAACACAACTACCATGATCCAGCAGTTCCATTTCTGGGTATATATTCAAAGAAAACAAAATCACTATGTCAAGGATATATCTGCACCCTCATGTTTATTTCAGTAGGCAATTTGCAATAGGCAAGACATGGAAACAACCTAAGTGTCCATTGAATGGATAAAGCAAAAAAAAAAAAAAAAAAAAATATATATATATATATATATATATATATATGTAATGGAATATTGTATAAAACAGGAGGAGGAAATCCTGCCATTTGGGACAACGTAGATGTACCTTGAGGGCATTATGCTAAGTGAAAAAAGTCAAAGAAAGACAAATACTGAATAATTTCACCTATATGTAAATTCTAAACAAACAACTCATGGAAACAGAGAACAGATCAGTGATTGTCAAATGTGGTGGGTGTGGAATGGAGGTAGTAGATAAAGGTGGTCAAAAGTCTAAACTTCCAATTATTAGATAAATAAGTTCAGGGGATATAACATACAGTATTTTGATTATAGTTAACAGCATTATATTTTATATTTGAAAGTTGTTAAGAGAGTAGATCTTAAAAGCTTTCATCACACACACACACAATAATTGTAACTGTGAGGTAATGGATGTTAACTAAACTTATGTGGTAATTATTTTACAATATATGTATATATAAAATCATTATGTTGTATACCTTAAACTGATAGAATGTTATATGTCAATTATGTCTCAATAAAACTGGAAAGATAAACAGTTAATGCACATGAAATGGAAAAATTTCTGGCACATAGTGATTCATAAATATTAATTTGTATTATTATTACCATTATCATTGCTGCAGTTGGTTATCATAATATAATTCTAAGGAAGAGGGCAACCATTTCACTTCTTTGTATTAATGACTCACATTCATTTAACCTTTTTGTGGATCCCTTCTATCATATTCATATTCATTTATTTCCTATTTCATCTTACTCTAGGTAACTATGAATGCAGGGCGTGCTCATACAATAAGAATAAAATCTATTTACAAATAAAGCTTTAAAAGTACTAATTTAAAAAAATATTTTTAGCTAATTGGTTTAGTTTGGAGTACCCTGTTGCTTGACATCACCAAAACCTAGAGAAACCCTCTAGAGTCCTTCCCATATTAAAAATAAAGCCCTTATTTATTTAATTCATATTCAATTTATGATCAAATATGACTTCCTGATATTCCTATGTAATTTCTTTCTTAAATTTAATTCTTCTTCATTTCCCTAATATATTTAAATGAAAGAAAACTTTTAGATACTGGCTTGGATAAACAAACTTCCTCAAAGCCATTTATGATAAATGTAAAATTGAACAAATACAAATCTTTGCTTTGGTTTAAATACACTGTAGTAATCAGGTTAACTTAGAATATGACTATCACAGTCACATTCAGATGCCCTATCTTTGTTTCCTTTCTCCATACTCCCACTCTCTCAGATTATCCACATGAAAGCTTTCTCTGTATTTGTTATCTTTTCCCCACCTGAATCCAAAATGCTATGTTACCTATCACACTTGGCTTCAGAAAATGATAATAAAATTACAAAGAAAGGATTAGGATGATATGCTGAGAATAAGAAACAGACAGAAGGACCGTCAAGGAACTGAAACTCCTGTTTATTTGTATGTGTTGGCAATAACAATAGGGAGACCAGCAAAGAAGGGGGGTGAAAAACATTTAAGCCAGCACACAGATATATAAGTAGAATGTTTTTCATATCATATCTACATTGAATGTATTTGGAAAATTCCTGTGGAGTGTTAGCCTCAGCTTAAATATATGTATATATATGTATATATATATATACATATATATATATTTTAAGTTTTGCCCATTAGAATTTAATCATATTAAATTTACTCATCCTTCAGGATATACCTAATGCATTAGTTTGTGGTTGGAGTAATAGATAAATACATATATCAGATTCCCTGCTATATCTTCTATAAATATACTCATTAGTTCTTTTATTTACTATTTGTGACCTATAAATTGAGAAAAATTCCCTAATAAAATTATCAGTTAAATAAAAATCAGTCAAGTTCTATGATTATTTTTTTCTGTTTTTATAATGAATTTGAAGAATTTTTTGCACATAATTGATGATTTAATATAAAGAAATGGCTAGAATGTGATGGCATACACTTATTTTTTGAAGGAAGTTTTGTGAAATGCTTTACTTTTGGATAAAAAAGTATTAAACTTAAAAAAAGTGTGAAATTTTGTCATAATTGACCTATAATGGGGATGGACAATTTCCTTCTGAAACCAGAACATCAAAATATAGATCACAAACCAATGTAATATTATTAGATGAAAATTTAAAAAGAAAAAACTTTCTTTTTTTTTTTAAAGATTTTATTTATTTATTTGACAGAGAGAGACACAGCGAGAGAGGGAACACAAGCAGGGGGAGTGGGAGAGGGAGAAGCAGGCTCCCCGCAGAGCAGGGAACCCGATGCGGGACTCGATCCCAGGACCCTGGGATCACGACCTGAGCTGAAGGCAGTCGCTTAACCAACTGAGCCACCCAGGCGCCCAAGAAAAAACTTTCTAAAGGAGTAATTTACACTGGGCCAAACTTCTGAAGTGTGGTACACGTGTATATGCTATTTAGCCTTACCCACATTTTAATGTTTTACACACACACACACACACACACAGATTTGTCACATATAGGAAATGACTTTAATGCAGGTAAAGGTAGGAGTAAATGTATACTACCAAAATGTAAAGTGTTTAACAATGTTGTCCAATGGGATATCAAATTCAGATAGGTACAGTTAATATTTTTATAAATTGTCACAAAAATCTTGCATAATCTTGATTTTAGGAGTCATTTCATGAGGTATGCATGTGTAAATACTTATCAAATTATATACTTTAAATATTCATAGTTTATTATAGTCAAGCATATCTCAATAATTCTGCTTTTTTAACAGAAGACTGCAAAATAACATATAGACATGAACCTTGTTCCAAGTTTTTCTAGTTATTAGTTTATCAAGCCACTGGGTGTAAATTTTAGTGAAGTTATTCATGATATATGAAATAGCAGAAAAGTAACCGATGGCTGTGATTGAAACAAATATTTTTTAAGGAAATAACTCACTGATCTTTAAGATGACACATAATCAGCTTATTGATATCAGCTAACTAATCAACTATGATTAAACATTGACTCTAAACTGAGCAAACCATTTAACTAATTAATTGATTCATACATCTATTTAATTTATAGATTCATTTTACATCACTTATTGAGGGTGTATTATGTACCGAACACCATGCTATAGGCTGGAAAAAATGTTCTAAACCCGATGATAGCACTTTTCCTCTGGGTGCTTATAAATAGTAGACTGTTCCTTGAAAGCAGTTCTCCTTAAAGAAAAAAGTGATCAACACTAATACTACAAAAGTAAAAGCTTTCTTAACCATGTTTAACCACTAGAGATCCCACAGAGCAGGAATGGACAGCGTAGAGTGTGGGAAAGTAAGCCCAATAATGGGATATCCAGACAAAAGGTAAAAAATGAGAGAGTGGCCAAAACAAATGGAGATACATTTTAGAACTTTATCTAAATCAGTGATGACTCCTGCTCTGGACAAGGCCTACTTGAGTATATTTTTTAAAGCCATGAGATTAAATATTTTAATATAAATTAATTTAATATCAATATACAATAGTGAATTATTGTATAATAATAAAAGCAAAAGATTACTATTCCATTCCTCTTTATCAAGTTAATGACAAATCATAGTCACTTATTACATGCACTACTTTCCTTATACCACACACAACAGAGAAGCTGTAGTGTAGATGCCCGGAGCCTGTCGGCCCGGCTGAAGCCCAGATCCACCACCTACTAACAAGGTGTCCCAAGGCAGGTCACTTGACATCTCTGAAAATAATAAGAAGAACTTACACTTAGGAATGTTGGCAGAATAAATTAGTTAATATTTGTAAAGGTCTTAGGATTAGACACAAACTACCAAGTAAGTATTATAATTAATTATCACCATTGGAGCCCAGGCTACTGAGATTGCATGACGAGACTAACCTGCTCTCCAGGGGAAGAAGGAGGGTAAACAGGGCACTTGACCAACAACTACTGCCAAACTCTATGACTTTAAAGAACATAAGTTTTGGAACTGCATTTATTAGCTTCTGTGGGGGAAAAAAAGAAAGATGGTGATCTGTGGTGAGATCCCATCCCATCTTCATTATCTCATTGAGGCATCGTCAGTAGTTACTTCTTTTATTTTTAAGAAAACCAGAAAGTGAAAGTAAGTTCAAATTTTTTAAATCAAAAGAGATTTCTCATAGAAACACGGAAAACATCATGTTACTTTCCTCATTGAGATGTATATAATGTATGTACTATAAAGGGCCTTATTTTTATTTTCATAAGAACAGAGGCAACAGATTTATTTGCCAATCTCATCTATTTCCCATATTAAAACAGATATAAGTTCTATAATATCATATTTTTCACCAAGCATCAGTCAAGGGTCACCTAGGCTTCCTTCTGTATCTTAAACCCCAAGGTAGAAAATCAAGCTTCCTTTTCTGTAGTCTCCCATAACTCTCTATACAGTAGAAGTTAATATTATTTTTATTTTAGATTTAATTTATGCATAATAAATGATACAGTAGTATCTTTAATATAGATGGCTGATTTTTTAAAACCAAGACATCTCTTTTTCAGAAATCTATTTCTAATGGTTTATTTATTTTTATTCAATAATTGTTCATATTATACCAAAATTGAAATTTTTTGAAGTAGTCACATTCCCAATAGATGCAATCTACTTCAAGGTAAATAATTTTTAAACATAGGCTGAAGTATTAAATACATTTTTGTAAAAAAGAAAGAGAACAAAGTTATAATTTCACTAATATACAGATAAAAATCAAATATACAAGTGAAAAATTAAAATTAGAGCTCTATATTTCAACATTTTTCATCTAGTATTATACTGGTTTACTGGTCTTACTTAAATATGTTTTTCAATTTACTTTTGTTATTTAGAGAAGAATCACTCTACAAGCAAAATTTCAGAAGTGTGTTTAATCTGAAAATATATCAATATATAGAAATAAACATAGATTTTGTGTGATACATGATTTTCCTATTAAGAAGCTTTTTCATTGTAAGTTTTAGTTGAGGTATAATTTATATAATATAAAATGCACAGAACTTACATGTTCACTTTCATAGGACTTGGTAACTGTATACCCACCAAGTATCTACCAACCAAAACAACATGTTAAGTATTTTCATCACCTGAAATGTTCCCTCATGCCTCTTTACAGTCGATCTGAGCCTCCTGCCCCTACTCTGATCCAGTGGTAGCTTCTTTTTCTCAATATAATACCTTTTGATATTCACTCTTTTTGTCTGTATCAATAATTCATTTCTATTGCTAAGCATATTCCATTGTATAGATATATAAGTTTTTTTCATTCACTTGTTAATGGAATGGACATTTCAGTTGTTTCCAGTTTGGGACTTTCAGAAATTTGTATGTTAGGAAACTTCTTGTATAAGAGTTTGTCAGAACATTTATTGCTATTTCCCCTTTTTTTTTTAAAGATTTTATTTATTTGACACAGAGAGACACAGCGAGAGAGGGAACACAAGCAGGGGGAGTGGGAGAGGGAGAAGCAGGCTTCCTGCAGAGCAGGGAGCCCCGATGCGGGGCTCGATCTCAGGACCCTGGGATCATCACCTGAGCCCAAGGCAGACGCTTAATTACTGAGCCACCCAGGTGCCCGCTATTTCCCTTTCTAAAACACCTAAGAGTGGAACTGCTAAATCACATTAATTGTGATGTACAATTAGTATAAGAAACAGCTAAGCAATTTTTTTAAAGCAGTACTGTTTTACACTCCCATAAGCAATTTATGAGATTCCATTTCCATCCTTGCCAACACCTACTGTTGTCAATTTTTTTAAATTTATCAACGTAGTTTTATTGCAAAAGAATGAAGTAAATTAAATACTTAAAGTCAAGCAATATTTTGTATAATGAATTCTTACATCATTCATAACTTTAAAATATATTATCTAATACAATTGATACTATTATTAACCTTTAAATATTTTAATTATATCTTGCTTAGTACTCAGTGATCATGTTCCTCACCTCCCATTGAAAGCTTTATTCATTAGAGGCTACCATGTTTATGTTGAACTGAATTTTGGCAATTTTCACATGTCTTTTCTTTCAAAAATATTTTGCCATTTGAATATCTATTAAGTCTGTTAATAATTAATTCATCAAACGGGGCACCTGGGTGGCTCAGTCGGTTAAGCAGCTGCCTTCAGCTCAGGTCATGATCCCAGGGTCTTGGGAATTGAGCCCCACATCGGGCTCCCTGCTCAGCCAGGGGCCTGCTTCTCCCTCTCCCTCTGCTGTTCCCTCTGCTTGTACTGTCTCTGTCAAATAAATAAATAAATCTTTAAAAAAAAATAATTAATTCATTAATGAATAATAAATTTAACAATTAGCAAATTAGTTACAGGGTATTCATGATAACATTAAATATTTCACAAGAAATTAAAATAGAATCTGGGGGCGCCTGGGTGGCTCAGTCGTTAAGCGTCTGCCTTCAGCTCAGGTCATGATCCCAGGGTCCTGGGATCGAGTCCCACATCAGGCTCCCTGCTCGGCGGGAAGCCTGCTTCTCCCTCTCCCACTCCCCCTGCTTGTGTTCCTGCTCTCGCTCTCTCTCTCTCTGTCAAATAAATAAATAAAATCTTTAAAAAAAAATAAAAAATAAAATAAAATAGAATCTGAATCTTAATTATATTACATAATGCTATTATTTTAGAAATATTAAAAGTAAATTTTTAAAAGTCAAATTATACAGTAGAATGTTAAGGGTGCTTCACACACTTGCATTGTTAAATTTATTCTTCCATATTATGAAAGGATCAAATTTGGTTTATAATTAAAATACATTGTATGTGGTATTTACTTGAACTTATCCCAAATACTTCAGCACTGTAATATATGCCATAGGAGAAAGACATATCACATGTGGTTCTTTATGTCAGGAAAGTCAAAAAATATGAAAATTGGATGAAATAGTTATAAGAATTCTCACAATTATTGGCATACTAACCTTTGTTACCTCAGTCATATGAATGAACTTTTATGTGCAAAATTAACTAAGTCTCTTTCAGTAACACACACACACATCAATTTATTAAAGGTAAACTATAAAAAATAAGCTTAGTATTGACCATAATTTCCCTTGGAAACTACTAGAGTTTCAATTCTATAGTCTTAATTAATTGCCCACTGTTTTCATTTATTTAATCTTACTCTCTGCTTTTGTCTTAATACTGAGTGTCTCTGAAATTTTAAAGCTTTCCTCTACAACACTCTTTTAGGAAATAGCAAGTGTACTGGATCATTCCTGCCCTCTCTATAAATTCTTATACTCACTCTTCTGCACTCTCCTTTGTGAGGCATTATAGCATAGAGGCTAAGAGTTTAGACTCTGCAGTGAGAATGCATTTGATCATGCATAGATATATATAGTATGTGTGGATGGATATCTAGACAGATAGATGAAAGAAAAAGATGGAAGGGAGGAAGGAAGGGAGAGAGAGAGAAAGAAAGAGAGAAAGAAAGAAAGGAAAGGAAAGAAAGAAAGAAAGAAAGAAAGAAAGAAAGAAAGAAAGAAAGAAAGAGAAAGAGAGGAAAGAGAAAAGAAAAAGAAGAAAGAAAGAAAGAAAGAAGAAAGAAAAAGAAAGAGAAAGAAAGAAAAAAGAAAGAGAAAGAAAAGAAAGAAGAAAGAAAGAAAGAAAGAAAGAAAAAAGAAAGAAAGAGAAAGAAAGAAAGAAAAAGAAAGAAAGAAAGAAAGAAAAAAAGAAAGAAAGAAAGAAAGAAAGAAAAAGAAAGAAAGGGAAGGGAAGCGAAGCAGAAAAATATGCATGAGAGTAAGAAAAATTCACGTGGCCTTTGGGGACAATGAATTAGTGTTAGTTCTCCATCAGAATATTTCATTGAAGAATTATTATATGCTTATATCATATTCTGTTGCATAGATAATGATATTATAGAGATTAACCAGTGGTATTTCTGCCTCAATCTGAAATTTAATCAGAAAGTGTTTCTCCTTTGGGGCACCTGGGTGGCTCAGTTGGTTTAGCATCTCTTGATTTCAGCTCAGGTTATGATCTCAGGGTTGTAAGATTCAGCCCCTCATAGGGCTCTGTGCTGGGCATGAACCCTGCTTAAGATTCTCTCTCTCCTTCTTCCTCTGCCCCTCCCTGCCCCACTCATCCATGTGCATGCTCTCTTTCTCTCTAAAAAGAAAAAAAGAAAGAAAATGTTTCTCCTTCAGAAAAGAAATATTACTGCCTAATCCAAATTAAAATTCTCAGCTGAAACTTTGAAATTTAAAAATGTTTCCAAACCAATCCAAAAATATAATAATTTTGGCTTTCATTTCTGAACTACAGATTGAACCTTTTACATTATATTCTGAACATGAAGTTCTGTAGGCCTGCTATTAATTTAGATTGGTTACCTTGGAAACAGGAGCTCTTTCTTTTTAACTTATCACTACTGTCATCCATTTCTATATAACAACAACAAAAAATTAAGATGGAATTTTATAAAGGGCAACTATGTTTTTTCCTGTCATTTGAGAGAACAGTTAAAGCATACAATATTTAGTAGCAGAATAACATTCATAACAAATATAGCTAAGTACATTTGTCATTCACGTTGGGGGTACCAATGATACATATAGTCTTCTAAATACTTACTCTTCAGATCTCTGAAAGACAATAGCTGTTTTGATGAAAGATATATGTTAGTTACACTATCTCCATTCACCATAAAATCAGAGGTGTACACTATATGTACTCACAATTTTAAAAAGTGTATGTACTGTGTTTACTTTGCGTAATGAAACTGAACTTCAGCAGAGGCAGAAATATAATGATGCTATTACCAAATAATAATAATAATTACTAGGTTGAAGAAAAACATGTAATTATTATCTAGTTCTGTATTTGAGGTGGTAATTTTGTCAAAATAAAAAGGCAAAGTTTCTAGATCTTACTAAAATTTTTGGCTTGTTTTAAATATCATTCAATGTACCTGTGTAGTAGATTTCTAGGAATAACATTATATGCAAATTATTTAATAAAGTGACAAACCTTTAAAGTTAGCAAATGGAGGCCAAATGACTGGGTTTGTTTTCAGAAACTATGGGTTCAGTGCCTAGATCTTCAACTTAACAGCTGTGACTCCTTGGAAAATAACTTATAAGCATAGAAATTAAACATAAACTTTGTTTTATGCTTCATGGAAATAAATTCTACCACATAAAAATATTTTTATATGGAATTTGATAATGTATGTAAATAAGATCTTGTACAGTATGAGAAATATACAAATCTAAGTAAATAAAATTAAACCTACTAGCTGCTGTCAAGGATCACTAGTTTACATAAACAAAATTTTAATTACATGGCACGGAAACATATTCAGTAAAATTTCAATTAATTGATTAAAATTAATCAACTAATACCTGAAATTGCCCCATGCACATGTTTTTGAATCCCTGGTTGCTTTAAATATCAATAGGTGATGTTTTTCTGATGTAAATTTGAGTGGGAAAAAAGTTTTAATTTAGCTTATGTATATTTCACTTGCTGTAGGGCTTGATGCATTATTGTGATTAATTAAAAAATTGTTTATTACAGTATCATGGAAATGAAAAGGTAGGTGTATATTGATTGATGTATAGTATATTTACCAACAAAATATCAAGTTTTTGTTAGTGTCATTTCTTATATAACCAAAATTATTGACAATTTAGTAGAACTAAAACTATTGACATTACTTATACTTGTTTACATTAAAGTATGGATTACTATTTACAATAATAAGTAAATTTATTGCATACATAAGTACTCATCAAAACTGCATTTACATATGTATTTATTGTGTTCCCAAAAATACAAATTATAGTTTGGAAAATACTTGGACTGGAAAAGGATTTTATGAATTGTTGCAAAGTTTTCGTGGTTGTCCATGAAATTACTATGGATACGATATAATATATTTAGCCATTCTATGGAGCTAACAGTCATTCATAAAGTTATTTCTATAACAAAATGAATTCTGATTTGAAGCTCAAAGTGAAGGAAGTTCATTTTGTTTACCTCCACAAAGATGGAAGGGAGGAAAAGAAAGTTATTTCACATTTGTAATACCCAAGATTTACAAAACTATAAAGATGACTGAGAAATGTAAGTTTCAAGATTTTTTTTTATTTCTTTTTTTTAAAAGGGTTTTTTTTTTTTTTTCAGAGAGAGACTGGGAGAGAGCATGCAAGCAGGTGGAGGGGCAGAGGGAGAGGCATAGGGAGAGGAAGAGAAATAGACTTCCTGCTGAGTGTTAAGGCCTATTCAGGGCTTGATCTCACAAACCTGAGATCATGACCTAAGTGGAAGCTAAGAGTCAGTTGCTTAACCAACTGAGCCACCCAGGTACCCCTTGATTTTTTTTTTAATTTCTTCTTTGACCCATTGGTTGTTCAGAAGCATATTGTTTAATCTCCACATATTTGTTACTTTTTCACTTTTCTTCTTGTAATTGATTTCTAGTTTCATACCATTGTGGTCAGAAAAGATGTTTGATAAGATATCAATCTTCTTAAATTTATCAAGACATTTTGTGGCCTAACATGATCAATCCTAGAGATTGTTTCATGTGTGCTTGAGAAGAATAGGTGTTCTACTGCTGGTCATTGGAATATTCTATAAATGTCTGTTAGGTCAGTCTGGTCTAACATGTAGTTTAAGTCTTATGTTTTCTTATGGGATGCAGCAAAAGCAGTTTTTTTTTTTTTAAAGATTTTATTTGACAGAGAGAGAGAGACAGCAAGAGAGGGAACACAAGGAGGGGGAGTGGGGGAGTGAGAAGTAGGCTTCCTGCAGAGTAGGGAGCCTGATGTGGGGCTCCATCTCAGGACCCTGGGATCATGACCTGAGCTGAAGGCAGACGCTTAACAACTGAGCCACCCAGGTGCCCCGCAAAAGCAGTTTTAAGAGAGAAGTTTATAGCAATAAATGCCTACAGTAATAAAAAAGAAAGATCTGAAACAATTTAACTTTATACCTCAGGGAACTAGAAAAAGAACAAATTAAGGCAAAAGTTAGGAGAAAGAAGGAATGACAAAGATCAGAGTGGAGATAAATGAAATAGAGACTAACAAAACAATAAAAAAGATCAATGAAAGTAAAGATTGTTTTTTAAAAATAAACAAAATAGACAAACCATTAGCTAGATTTACTAAGGGGAACAAAAAGAGGACTCAAATAAATAAATTTACAAATGAAGGAAGAGTCATTACAATTGATACCACAGAAATACAGAAATCATAAGAGACTACTATGAACAATTATGTGCAACAAATTAGACAACCTAGAAGAAATGGTTAAATTTCTAAAAATATACAACTTAATAAGACTGGATCATGCAGAAATAGAAAATCTGAACAGATAAATTATTAGTAAGGGGATTGAATTAGTAATCAAAACCCCCCCCCAACAAACAAAAATCCAGGACCAGATGGCTTCACTGATAAATTTTACCAAACATTTAAAGAAGAACTAATACCAGTCTTTCTATAACTTTTCCAAAAAATAGAACAGGAGAGAGTACTTCCAAAAATCATTTTATGAGTCCAAGATTACCCTGATACCAAAATCAAACAAGGTCACTGTAAGAAAATTACAGGACAATATCCCAGATAACAGTAGATGCCAAAATCCTCAACAACATATTAGCAAACCAAATTGTAAAAAAAAAAAAAAAAAAAATATATATCATGATCAAACGAGTGTATCCAGGAATGCAAGGATGGTTCAACATCTGCAAATCAATGTGATACACCACATTTTTTAAAATGCAGGAATGAAAATCATATGAACATCTCAATAGACACAGAAAATCATTTGACAAAATTTAACATTTTTCATGATAAAAGTGTTAACAAAGTGGGTATAAAGGGATAGTACCTCAATATAATAGAGACCAAAGGTGACAAGCATACAGCTAACATCACACCCAATGGCAAAACAATGAAAGCTTTTCCTCTTAGATCTGGATAAAGATAAGGATGCCCACTCTTTCCACTTTTATTCAACACAGTTTTGGAAGTCTTAGCAACAGCTATTGAATAACAAAAAGTAATTAAAGTCATCCCAGTTGGAATAGAAGAAGTAACTGTCATTCTTTCCAGATGACATGATACTATATATAGAAAACCTAAAAGACTGCATTAAAGAAATGATTGAAATGGGGCGCCTGGGTGGCTCAGATGGTTAAGCGTCTGCCTTCGGCTCAGGTCGTGATCCCAGGGTCCTGGGATAGAGTCCCACGTCAGGCTCCCTGCTCGGCGGGAGCCTGCTTCTCCCTCTCCTCCTGGCTTATGCTCTCTCTTGCTAGCTCTATCACTATCTGTCTCTCTCAAATAAATTAAAAAAAAAATCTAAAGAAATGATTGAAATAATGAATGAATTCAGTAAAGTAGCAGTATACAAAATGACATACAGAAATCTGTGTTTTTTTTATACCCTAATTACAAGTTATCAGAAAAAGAAATTAAGAAAATAATCCCACTTACAATTGCATTAAAAATAATTAAATACCTAGGAATAACTTTAACAAAGGAGGTAAAAGACCTGCACACTGAAAACTATAAAACACTGATGAAAGAAATGAAAAAAACACACACATAATTGAAAAGATATTCTATGCTCATGTGTGGAAGAATTAATATTGTTAAAATGTCCCTACTATCCAAAGCCTTCTAAAGACTCAGTGCAATCTCTATGGCAATTTTCAAAGAAATAGAAAAAAAAAAAAAAAAACTATCCTAAATTTTGTATGGAACCACAAAAGACTCCAAATACCTAAGGCAATCTTAAGAAGTACAAAGCTGGATGTGTCAAACTTCCTGATCTCAAAGTATATGGCAAAGCTATAGTAATCAAAACAGTATGTTATTGGCATAAAAGTAAACACATAGATTGATGGAACAGAAGAGAGAATCCAGAAATAAACCTAAGCATATATAGTCTATTAATTTTCAACAGAGTAGCTAAGAATATATAATGGGGAAAGGATGATCTCTTCAATAAATGTTGTTGGGAAAACTGGACAGCCACATGAAAAAGAATGAAAGTGGACACTTACCTTACAGCATACATGAAAATAAACTCAAATGGATTAAGAGTTGAACATAAGACCTACATGGTACACTCCTAGAAGAAAACATGGAGCAGAGGGAATAAATTCTTTGACATTGGTCTTGGCAATAATATTTTGTATTTGGTACAAAAGAAAAGCACCAAAACAAAAATCAACAAGTGTGTCTACATCAAACTAAAATCTTCTGCACAACAAAAAGATAACATTAACAAAGTGAAAAGTCAGCCTATGGAATGGTAAGAAATATTTGCAAGCCACATATTGATAAGGGGTTAATATCCAAAATATACAAGGATCTCATACAACTCAATAGCAAAATAAAAAATAACCCAATTTAAAAATATGCAAAGTACCCAAATAGTTTTTCCAAAGAAGGCATACCAATGGCCAACAGATACACAAAAAGGTGCTCAACATCACTAATCATCAGGGAAATGCAAATGAAAACCACAATGATATATCACCTTCCAACTGTTAGGATATCTTATCAAAAATACAAGAAATAAGTGTTAGCAAGATGTAGAGAAAAGGGAACCCTTGTGCATTGTTGGTGGGAATGTAAATTGATGTGGTCACTATGGAAAACAGTATGAAGATCCCTCAAAAAATTAAAAATAGTAATACCATATAATCCAGCCATCCCACTGTGGGTATATATCCAAAGGAAACAAAATCATTATTTCAAAGAGATATATGTACTCCCATGTTCATAACAGCATTATCCCAATAACCTATGTATGGGAACAACCTAAGTGTTCATCAATAGATGAATGGGTCATGAAATGCTTATATATATTATTATATATATCCTGTCATTTGCCACTACATGGATGAACTTGGAAAACATTAAGCTTAGTGAAATAAACCAGATAGAGAAAGACACATACCACATGGTATTACTTATATGTGGAATCTAAAACAACAACAAAAAAGTCAAACTCACAGAAACAGGTAGTACAAAAGTGGTTGGCAGGAGCTGGGGGTGGGGGAAATAGGTAAAATGGTACAGATGCTACCCTACCAATATACTATATCCCATCTGAGACATAATCCACTAAAATAATAAAGATGCAAAAAAAATGCAAGTCATTCATAACTCAATATATTCATAAATCAGAGTTTGCTAGTCTAGAAAAACTACTGGGTAAATTGAATATAAAATATATCTTTATCAATATTAATATTCACATTGATATTAATATGTTTTAGGTTAAGATACATTTAACATAAATACACATAAAAATCCCATGGTTAATAAAGGAGTCAATCACATAAAAGAGCAACAATTAGGATTTCTATAGTTTGTTGGCGTAATTATTCTTAGGGTTCATTCTGCAAACAAATAAAGAAAGAAAGAACAAATAGAGAGACAGAGAGAGAGTGGACTATCAGCATTCTTTTTGTAATGAAATAAATAAATATCCTCACCAAAATCTCTGGGTGTAAGGGCATGGACTAGTGAGATAAACTAAAATCTTGCAAGATCCTTATGCAAAATTGGAAAGCCAGTATTGCTCTTTGGAACACAAATTATATAGTACAAAACAATACTGGAGAGCCAGGAGAAATAAGAAATCTATCCCCAAGGAATTTAAATGTTTAAATTATTAGGTGCAGAGTATTAAATGACTATGCATATAGGAAATAATGTAGAGAATAAGAAATATTATCAAGAAAGGGAAAGTATAAAATGCATAGCAAATTGAAGAAAAAACACAATATATGAAATTACTGAAATTTACCACTCAGTAAATGGGTTCACCAACATATGAAACACCTCTAAAGATAGGACTAAATGTATCTACTAAGCAGGAAGACAAACTGAAGATGTTACCAGGGTGAAGCCCAGAGACTCAGAAAAGTGGACAATATAAAATAGAGGTTAAAGGGGGGACTGGGTGGCTCAGTTATTAAGCATCTGCCTTTGTCTCAGGTCATGATCCCAGAGTACTGGGATCGAGCCCCACAAGGAGCCCCACATTGAGCCCTGGTTGGTGGGAAGTCTGCTTCTCCTTCTCCCACTCCCCCTGCTTGTGTTCCCTCTCTCGCTGTGTCTCTCTCTGTCAAATAAATAAATAAAATCTTTAATTAAAAAATTAAATAAAATAGAGATTAAAGAGATATAGAGAATAGAGTGAGGGCTTAAAACAGGAGACATTTGCACTGTCACACTTCTGAAAATTAGAAATCTGAAATCACTGTGTGGACAAGGCCATGGTACCTCCAGATGTTCTAAGGGAGCATCCTTCATGTCTTCCAGCTTGCAGTATTTCCTGGCATTCCTTGGTTTATGGCAGCATAACTCCAGCATCTACCTCTCTGTCTTCACATGGCTTCTTTCCTCTTGTCTCTGCATCCTCTTCTCTTCTTATGAGGGCACCATTCATTGGATTTAGGGTCCACTCTAAATCCAGGATAATTTCTTCTCAGGATTCTTAACCAATTTACATCCTGCAAAAACCTATTTGCAGTTGAGGTCACATTCTGAGGTTCCAGGTGGATGTGAATTTTGGGTTGGACACTATTCAATCTACTATAGAAAATGGCCAAATAGCCAATATAAGAAAAATGAAAATATAAAATTGCACTTATTCACAAAGTAAAATAGTATATATTGATGAAAAGGACTGAGCCCATAACACATAGGTATAATATGGGTAAATTTTATATATACATGGTGTTGAGTGAAAAAAGCTGTTTCTAATCATGTATACAACATGATTCCACTTATATAAATTCAAAACAACAAACTAAATTTACATGTTCTGATCATATATAAATATGATAAATCATATTTTAATAAATTAAAGCAAATGATATTTTTTAATGTAGGATAGTGTTTATGACTGGGTGAGGGAAGGAGGAAGATGGAGAATGAAATTAGAGAAGAGTATAAAGATAATTTCAGCAGTATTGGTAATATCCCAGTTCTTAGATTGAGGGATATATGTGTGTGTATATATATCTACATTGTGTGTGTGTGTGTGTGTATATGTGTAAAACATTGTGTAATATAACTACTTTAAAGAAAAAAACTGGAAGGGAAAATTACATATATAAGAACAGATGCCCCAAATTTAAATAAGAAATAAGGCACTGAGTAGACTTAACTACCTGAAATGTAAGGAAGAAAGGAGGGGCAAGAAAAGATGAATGTGAAATAAGCTCAAAGAAAGAGCATATGGAAGCTTTTTGTTTTAATTTTAGACTCATCTCTCACATATTTACATATGTGCATAATCATGGAAATAAATAGATCTGCCTTTCCCTATTACAAATAGTACATTAAAAGAGATGATAGTTGCATCTTAACTAATTTTAAAAACAATACGAAAATATTTTGTGTATATTTCATTCCAGCACATTCACAAATGACTCCGATGATACTTCACATCATAGCTGAATTCTGATCAATTTGTTACACAGAATTGTGGAAATACCTATTCAACAAAATGAAAGATGAGCCTATATTAGGTTTTACATTATGGTAATAAAACATGGAAATTTTGTATTAAAAAATAAAAGATGAACGATAAATATGGCTAAGCCACATAAATTTCTCTGTTACCTCTCACCTGTGCTAATCAGCTACATAATTTAATTATGGAAAATATTGTTACAAGGCATAGTTTGAATAAATTTAGTGATAACCTTGATGTATCATATTAGGAACACATCTTTTTAAAGTTTAGATAAGTGTCAGGAACCATTTATCGAGCCATGTGCTGTTTTGGCATATTTAATAATATTACAAAATTATTAATCTGTATATAAATAACAAGAATTTAGTAGTTTGAGATTTCTAAGTTTTGTCAGGCCTTTTACTGAGAATTGATTTTAAGAGGACTTTTGAGTAAAAATTAAAAGCCAGAATTTTTGTTTTTTATCACATATCTTCCTGAAAACCTTATTTTTTTCAGTTCTTATAACATCATTTAGCTTTTACATAAGCTAAAAAAAATATGTCAATATTTAATTGCTTTTTTCCTTTTTGATTAATGTTTTTGATTAATGATTATTTTTGCAGGTTTGCCTCATCCAGTAGTTTCAATGCTATACCTTACTTTTGGTTTGCTTTCTGACAAATTACTTCTTCATCTTTTCTCTCCCACTCTACATATCTGTGCTTTAAAGTAGGGACAAATATCCGTCCTGTATATTTTGCAAAGTTCCTAAAGAACTCTGTCATTGCACTATTTGCTCCAGATACTAGCAGATCAATATCCTTCATTTTCTCATTTCTTCATTTAAGAGCTTTTCTTATATTCAGAATTGTGAGCCTGCTAAAAAAAAAAGAGAGAGAGAGAGATGAATCTTGCGGCATCCATAGAGTTAATTATTAATTGAAGTATTCAATACAAGAGTAAATGAAATCCAGATCTTTGAAGAATCGTGAAAGTTTGGGTTTACATACAAAAATAAAAACTACATTCAGAAGTTCACAATTCTCTATTTTTTTCCCCAATCCTGGAGCTATTAAGATGATTTGTAACACTATTTACATGAAGTTATACTGGACATTTCATCTATATTATTTACTTTTTCCACTTGTATAAGAAAGGGTGATTATGCTATATATTACAGAGTTTTAAAAAGAGAATGCAATAAGAGACTAAAAATACTTTCTACTGATATAAAAGGTATATCAATTTCATTTTCCTGATTTTTTAACACAAAGACGTGTTTTGTATCTATGAACCGTGTCCATAGAAAATGAACTAAAATTGCTAAGTGAACAAGCCTCCTATTCCTGGGTTCCTAGTATGGTTCATTTTGATTTACTAACAAAAATTCTGCCTTTCGTTTACATTTACATATTTTTTTCTTAGTGTAGTACCCAAGTAAATCTTTTATCACCCTTCTGTGTGGAAGGTGTGGGAGTTCTAATCACGGCATGAGTAAAAAGAAAACTGGACTGGCTCTCAGAAAACTCCCTGTAATGGTAATCATCTGTCTGATATTTTTCTCTCACATAATTCTTCAAACAGACCAAGGATGTTGATAGGATGGTGTGAAGAGCAAATTAGATGATTTATGTTAACTAAAATAAAAATCATGATTTATTAAAATTATGTAAGTTATTTGAATATTAATATCCAATCCTTATTCAAAAAATACCTGTTTCTGATTTGCCCAGTGTTTCACAATTGCTGATATTCTATGAACTAGACATTGTTTTTTTCCACTCAGAGTTTCCAGGTTAATGAAGGATGGTAGTTTGACTGCTTCAAATGTATGTTTTCCTTATACAGCAACATTTTTTTCTTTATTTGGTTTCTCTTGATAAGGCAGAAAGTACCATGCCCTATTAACCGAGTCTTTCTGTATCCTTCAAAAATTATTCTGTAAACGATTCCCTTTTAGGAGAAGTTAATCATAAAAATAAAAGCCTTACCAATAATTGCCTACCATCTTGTTTTCATATTGTACTTAAATATTTATACTTCTACTCCTACATTAAACTAATCAAATGAGAAATACTGCTAAAGGAATTGCCTTATAAATAAAGGCTGCCCAGAAAGATGATAATCTACTTTTCTATGCCTCTGTAATTTTCTAACCAAATAGGTTTTCATTGTGTTGCAAAATACTAACAGATTACCAGTGACATGAAAAATGTGTCAGCACATATAAATGCAGGCTGATACTAATGACTATTATTCATTATATTATTGGCTCCAAAGAGATTCTGTTTATAGAGAGCAATGTTTAAACCAAGGACAAATAATATGTTTAAAAAATATAAAACCTTTTTTCACTCTTCCATTAAATCTACCTTTTCTATTTAAAAAACTAATTTTATTTAGAACAGTTATTGGCTTGGATTTGCATAGGTACTTATAGACAAGTTTGAACATATTGGTTAATTTAGGTAAATATTCTATTGTTATTTCTCAAATTATGATTATATAAATTAATGTTATTGCACAGAATCTCATTTTAGAATTATATTTTAGGTTTCAAATAGGTTCAGAATCTTAGAATAGTCAGAAAAGAATAAATCTTTATAAAAAATATTTTAATGACACTAAGAGTAATGAAAAATATTCTGAATAATTTATTTTTGTTTCGTCTTAACATGGGTCTTATTTTTTATAGGCTTGATTATAAAGTAAATATTAATATACATAACATATATAATATAACTCACATATACACATATACACAATATTTAAATGTAAATTTAAACTTGCTAATGTTCTTAATCTATCAGATGTAAACATTCAGAAGTTATACATCATAGTATCTTTTTTTAAGCATATTGGAATTTGTTTTATATTTTATTTTTTTAAACATTTTTAAATTTAAATCCAATTAATTAACATATAATATATTATTGGTTTCAGAGCTAGAGGTCAGTGATTCATCAGGCTTATAATACCTCGTTCTCATTACATCACGTACCCTCCTTAATGTCCATCACCCAGTTATCCCGTCCCTTCAGCCCCCTCCCCTCCAGCAACCCTCAATTTGTTTCCTATGATTAAGAGTCTCTTATGGTTTGTCTCCCTCTCTGGTTTTGTCTTGTTTCATTTTTTCCTCTCTTCCCCTATGATCCTCTGTTTTGTTTCTTAAATTCCACATATCAGTGAGATCATATGATAATTGTCTTTCTCTGATTGACTTATTTTGCTCAGTATAATACCCTCTAGTTCGATCCACATCATTTAAAATGGCAAGATTTCATTTTTTTGATGGCTGCATAATATTCCATTGTATATATATCACATCTTCTTTATCCATTCATCCGTCGATGGACATCTGGGCTCTTTCCATAGTTTGGCTATTGTGGACATTGCTGCTATAAACATTGGGGTGCAGGTGCCCCTTCAGATCACTACATTTGTATCTTTGAGATAAATATCCAGTAGTGCATTTCTGGGTCATAAGGTAGCTCTATATGCAACTTTTTGAGGAACCTCCATACTGTTTTCCAGAGTGGCTGCACCAACTTGCATTCCCACCAACAGTGTAAGAGGGTTCTCCTTTCTCCACATCTTCACCAACATCTGTTGTTTCCTGACTTTTTAGCCATTCTGAGAAGTTATACATCATAGTATCTTACAGGTAAACTACTTATCTTAGTTTTTTTCAACTTACTTCAAGTAAATGTTGCAGGATAAGTTCAGATTATTATATAATAAAAACAAAAAAGTGAGCTTAACACTTAAGAAGGAAAATTGCTAGGCATTACATATCTGGAAATCTATAGAAAACATACTGAAAAACAGTGACTCATCATTTTCACTTAATTTTTTGTTTTTATCCATTTCATTTAAAAATACCACATGCATACTTCTTGGGAAAGGAAAGCTGCTCTCTCAGGACATGTATTTGACAAGTGTACTAAGCCCTTGATTAGCACATAACATGAGCACAGTACATAAAATATTTATACTACACAAACAATAGATTCATTTCTATGTTTATTAAAAATTATAGCAAGAAAGGAAAACATATCTAAAAGTAATATTGGATTAGATTTCCCTTCAGAAAAAAAAATAGTTTTAAATGATCAAATGGAATTATAGAGTTTTGTATCAGAAAAGGTAGATGACTTAATCTCCATGTATGATTTTTTTGTTAGTAAATATTCATAATAATATTTCCACAGTACAGATTTCCTTATGAATGTTTTTTCTCTTCTCAGTTAACCTAGTGTGTCTATACATGTGGGGATATTTTTCAGAAATAGATTAGATGTTTTGCCTTAGTAAAAACAACCAAAAGATTGCTCTTTCCCTGCTGTAACAATTTTTAAACTTTTTGAAGCCACAACATATATATAACCTATAATAAGGAAGATAATTAAAATTTTTAAACATATTTGTAAATATATACAATGTGCGGTCATTGGAAAATACCAAAAAAAATCATTGGAAAATATCTAGAAAAATTGAGAAGAAATTCTTAGAAAAAATTGAGTATAGTTGACACATGATATTACATTGTTTCAGGTGTATATCATAGTAATCCCACAAGTTTATACATTATGCTATGCTCACTACAATTGTAGCTACCATCTGTCACCATAGAAGGCTATTATAATACCATTGACTGAAAAGAAATTCTTGACTATTTTAACAGGGTGTGCATCCATTTGATCTCAAGTAGCCAAAAGATCTCCAAAAGTATACATATTTCCCTGACTCTGAAGGTTATTTTAATTTTTTCAAAGAGATACTTAAGAGCTAAAATCTGGAGAAAGACATCTTGGCTCCACCATAGCATCATTGTCTTAACCAGAGTTAAACATAGTGTCTGCCAACAATTTTTATTTTAGTAAGCGTCTGAGAAGTGTAGGTACCTGAAACCTTTTTAATACTCTTATCCATTTGTTTTCCTTCTAGTCTCAAGTGTAGAGAGTTCCTCTCATAAACCCTGTCTATAACTCTGAGAGGTTGAGAATTCCAAGAGTATGAGGCAGATTGTGATAGGATAGAGATCCCTTATTGCTAAAGAATCCCTTAGGGAGTTCATCATATATTGTTAAGGATTGTCTCTATTTTAATAGAATTTCTATATGAAAAAGAAGTTTTTCAATTAATCATATAACATACACATTGTGCATTATTATTAAACAAATAGGCTTCATACCTAATCTTCTAATTTGTACTAATCAGTTAAAAATAAAAACCTTATTCTATATATTGGCTATAGAACCCACTTATAATATTCAACTTTATTTACCAATATTGTAAAAATGTTCCTTTTTATCTAAATAGTAAAAGGTTATTATAGAAAAGATAAAATACAGCCATATGCAATTCAAATGAACTTTTGCATAATCACAAAGGGTATTGAATTACTGAAATTTTTATGTAGTAACTGTACATCATTTCTCAAAATTTAAAGAAAGTGTCTTTCATTTTTCTGTGTGAAAGTGATTTTTTTATCTAAACTATTATTTTGATACCCTTGCCTATTTTAGATTCAAATGGTACAGAGGGTTTTCAATACATTTTGGGAGAAAAATCCATATCAACAGCACTCAAATAGAAATTAGTATTGTTACTAAGGCATAAAGAAATAGCAGTAGTTTCTAAATTGTGGGGAGATGGTAAATATTATAAGCAATAAAGCATTATAATCACCTTATCAATTATATTAAAATAGTTTACCATAAATTTCTTATGTTCATCCTATCAATAACTTCCAAAAATATATACAAAAAGCTTCATTTTCATCACTAAAAAATGAATGTCGAGAGATTTTTACTGGTATATATTCAGATAAAGTCTTAGATTATTATGAAATTCATTTTAGTTATGATACAAACATTCAAGTTTAAAAAATGAAAGAAATAGGATTCTAACCATATGCCGTTAAATTGGACATACTAGTGCATTCATATCTAATATAATTTATGTGGTTGAAAGCTGCATATGGTCACTGTCATTCAGAAAAAAATGAAATATGCATATTTAATTTCAAATAAACACTCTGTGTAATTTATAACCAAAACGATTTCAGTGGAAACTTAAGCAGTTGTGCTTTGGGCACTGACTGGTTTTCTGTTAATAAAATTTGAAGTGACTCTTCAGAGAAATTGCTCTCCTGCTTTACTTTACTTATACTTCATAAAATTTGTGTCATTTAGTGGGAAATGGATCATGTTTCCTAAAGATGAGTGAAGAAAATATGACAAAAGTGATAAGGGAAACAATAATCTTGCCATTAGTTCTGATTAATCAGGATATTTGTAAGTTATTCAGAACATGAATAGGTTCACTAATAGTAACAGATTGATTTAAAAAGACCAACATGAAATTTATAAACCAAGTGGAAATTTTTCAGGATCATTGTTCAAAATTAAAATATCAGTATGGCTCCCTAATTATGTGAGCAGGAATTAAGCTAAACATAACTCTTTTTGTTACTCTTATAGATTGAATTGTGTTCCTCACCAAATTCGTATGTTGAAGTCCTGACCCCCAATTTGGTAATAGGGCCTTAAAGGAAGTAATTAAGTTTAAATGAAGTCTAATCCAATATGACTGGTGTTCTAAGAATAGAAAAAGACATCAGGAGTGCACATGCACAGTGCAAAGACCATATGAGGACAGAGAAGGAAACAAGCCAAGGAGAGAGGCCTCAGGAGAAACCAACCCTGCTAACACCTTGATCTTGGACTCCCAGCCTCTAGAACTGTGAGAAAATAAATTTCTATTGTTGAAGCCGTACAATTTGTGGTATTTTGTTATGGCAGGCCTAACTAACAAATATAGTAACTTCAAAGGGTATTTTCTGTGATTGTGGAAATTAAAAATTGGCATTGAAATTGTGTATTAATTTATATCAACTATAGTTATCTATCGATAGAATAAGCTATCTCATAAGTCAACCCCATATTTAAGCAGAGATAGATGACCAGCTGTTAACAGATCTCAAGAATAAATATTTATATAGGTAGGGACACAAAATGACCTGACCTCTAATGTTCTCCTTAACATTGAAAAATCTTGAATAATCTTCAGAGTATCACATAAGTTAAATTTGCTCTACTGTCTTCTACATTCAAATATTAAATAATAATTATAAAGTGAAGAGAATTAGATGAAGATGAATAGAACACAATTCCTTCCAATCAAAGGTGAGGATATGGGGGAGAGTAATGACAAACTATAAATCAAGTTAAAGAAGCATGATTGAACTATAAATGTCTTCTGAATAAAGAACTATGGGGACATAGAGGAAAGGGGGGATGAACTTTGTCTAGCAGAGATTTCCTTAAGTTGTGAATCCTTGAATAGGGTCTAGGGAAATTTTTAACTTTCTGAAATATATCACCATTCTTTGTGGATATATGTGAAAACATTTTAGATGTAAGCAAGATAAACCCAAATCAAATTAGCTAATGCAAAAAGGGTATTTATTTTAGGTACACTGAAGCAATTTACATAACAGAAGAAAAGATTGAACACTCAATCCATGGGAAGGGCAAGGATGCAGCAAAACCCAGGAACCACTAGAGCAAGTATTCAAGTGCTTCCACAATTCCCTTTCTGTCATTCATTGCTCTACATGTCAATTTATTTTCTTTTGTTGCAGAATGTTTCCCAGAAAATGAAAGAAATCTAACAGCTCAAGAGTTTTTTTTAATCTTAAATAATAAGGGACACTCTTTTTTGCTCTCTTTAGAACCAACTTCAAAAATTCCAGGGAAGGCTTTGAATATTGCAGCCTGCGATAGTGAATTAAGATTTTGATTAATCTATTTTAAAATAACCACATGGAGAGAATAGTGGGAAGGACAGGGACTGTACATACAACAACCTTTAGTGTAGATCCAACAGAAAAGCTTTCAACTAATTTTAATTAATCTTAGCAAGAGTAAACCAGGAATACCCAGGAGGGAAAGCATTTTAAGCTGACAAAATAACAAATGAAACGAAAAATAAGTGCTAAATGTGATATGTAGTAAAGACAAGACATAAAAATAAAGCAAACCTGGACCATGAAAAATAACATGTGCTATGTCTAATTTGTGCTTTATGTCATATTGTTATTGGTGTTTAACATTAGTATGGTTTTTATTATAGATTTCAAAGTTTAATTTCAAGAAGCCCTGATTCCAAGAGGGTCATTTCTGTCTATGGTAGGAATGGAGTTGGAGCAAGAGATCAGAGAAAAATACTCTGCATCTTTATCAGCAGATAAATTTATATATTTCTTCATGTATTTTGTTTATAAGTCTCCCTAAGATATAGATCGAGGGAAATTTTTAAGAATTTGGTGGAGGAGTCATGGAGATAGTGTAAGAAAGATATGATCAAATTTTAATTTTAGAATTATCTTCTGCCTCATGAAAGAAGGCAGGGAATGATGGGACTTGAAGTAATAATCCAATATGGAGATAAATACAGTATTCTGAAATAATGGATGAAGCCTACATAAATGCAACAGCAGTGATGATCAGAAGGAGGGAACAGATTCAATACATATTAAGCAAGTAAAAATGATGTTTTTGTGAACTGTAGGATAGGAGGAAATAGGGAACAACTGGGGACTGTGGATGGAAGATGGAATACAGAATTAAAGACAAACTTTGGGTTTTAGTGATTATATGATAATGGGGACAAGAGTAGGTGTGATAAAAGTAATTTGTCTCACAACAGAAAGGATATCCTTTGGGTAGTGAAAAATTCTAATCCAAAGCATGTAGAAGATGTGAAAACTTGGGGTGCCTGGCTGGCTTAGTCAGAAGAGTATGTGACTCTTGATCTTGGGGTCATGAGTTTGAGCCCCACGTTGGGTGTAGAGATTACTAAAAAAAAAAAAAAAAAGAATAAACTTTAAAAAAAAATGTGAAAGCTGAAGAGTCTTTAGGGAAAAGTTGAGGACCATGGAGTAAGTAAAATTGTTTAAAAACAATGTTTGATGACAGAAAGACTGCTAAGGATGAAACCCTGAGAGTTTTAGAAAATTGGCAAGAGGAGGAAAACCATCAAGGGATTGAGAATGAGTGTCCAAGGAGGGTAGGTAATGATCCAAAAGTAAATTATGTGCTGGAAACCAAAAAAGTGGGAGTCCAAAAAGGAAGAATCAAATATTGGAGAAAATATGAATAAGATGAGGTTTGAAAAATGTTGATTAATTTTGTCAGGAAAAAGCTTATTAAGCAGCTTAAATTTCCATTTTGGAAATCATGGTGCAAGCTAGATTTTAGTTGTTTAAGAAGTAAAAGGAAAGCCAGAAAAGATGAAAATTAATATAACTCTCAATGAACAAATGAATAATAATGAATGAACAAAGAAAAGACATAATACAAACAGGACTCTACTCTGAACACTCAACTGATTTGTCAAATCAGGTAAATGCTCTAAGATAATTTTACAGATCATCATAAAAATGAATGGAACTTACCAAATATTTGTGTCAAAAAGGATGGGCTAAAGTAGACTGCAGTAGAATTTCCACAGATGTCTATACCTTAAAAAACATAGGTACAAAGCTGAAATCATCACAATTCTGGACTTGAAGTTTTACTACAAAGTTGTAGTAATCAAAACAGTATGGTATTGGCACAAAAATAGACACATAGATCAATAGTACAGAATAGAAAACCCAGAAAGGAACCCACAACTATATGGTCAATTAATCTTTGACAAAGCAGGAGAGAATATGCAATAAGAAAAAGACAGTCTCTTCAACAAATGGTGTTGGGAAAACTGGACAGCAACAAGCACAAGAATAAAACTGGATTACTTTCTTACACCATACACAAATAAATTCAAAATGGATTAAAGACCTAAATGTGAAACCTGAAACCATAAAAATCCTAGAAGAGAACACAGACACTAACTTCTTTAACATTGGCTGTAGCAAATTTTTTTTCTAGATAAGTCTCCTGAGGAAAAGGAAACAAAAGCAAAAATAAACTATTAGGACTACATCAAAATAAAAAGATTCTGCACAGCAAAGGAAACTAAAAGGCCACCTATGGAATGGTAGAGGAAAGTTGAAGTACCAATATTTATATTTATCAAACTAGACTTTTTTGATCTGTATTGTTTTTATCCTGCTGTGGTGTCAGGGTAATACTGACCTCATGGAATGATTTTAAATATGCTCTCTCTATTCCATTATTCGTAAGATTTTGATAAAGATTGTCATTAATTATTATTTTTTTAAATGCTTGGTAGAATTCACCAGTGAAACTATGTGGTCCTAGGCTTTTCTGTGCTGGGAGATTTTTGATTCCCAATTCAACTTTCATTCTTGTTATTGGTCTAAGAGTTCCTATTTCTTGGATTCAAGATTCATGTTTCAATCGTGGTAACCTGTGCATTTTTAGGAATTACTGTTTTTTTCTAAGTTATCTGATGTATCAGTATATGATTTTTTATAATAATCTGTTATCACACTATGTATTTCTGTGGTTGTCTGTTGTGTTGTTTTCTTTTCCATTGCTCATTTTGGTTTTTGAGTCTTCTCTCTTTTTTCTTAGTTAATATAGTTAAAGCATTGCCAATTTTATTTTTTTTTTTGGAAAAACCCATCATTAATTTCAATGTTATGTTATTGTTTATTCTGGTCTCTTATTTATTTCTGATTTTTCTTTGTTATTTCTTTCCTCTAATAAATTTCAGCTAAATTTCTTATTTTTCTAGTTCTTTGTGGTGTAATATTAAGTTGTTTATTTGAACTTTTTTCTCAATACAAGCCTTTATAGCATAAATTTCACTCTTAACACCTGCTTTTGCTGCATCTCATAGGTTTTGGAATATTGTGTTTTCTTTTTCTTTTTGTTTTGAGACATATTTTGATTTGCCATTTGATTTTTTGTTCAGCCCATTCCTTGTGCAGTAGTGTGTTGTTTAATATTTACATATTAAATATTTAATATTAGAGAGAGAGAGAGAAAGAAATCAAGAGAAAGGCTCTTAACGATAGAGAATAAGCTGATGGTTACCAAAGGGGAGAGGGGTGGGGGGTGGGAAAAATAGGTGATGGGGATTGAGTAGTGCACTTGTCTTGATGAGCACAGGGTGATATATGGAAGGGTTGAATCACTATATTGCATGCCTGAAATTAATATAACACTTTATGTTAACTAAAATAAATTAAAATAAAATTAAAAAAAAATTAAAAATATGTGGATCTATAATTCACAGTACATATCCATTGCAGGGATGCAAACTGAGATTCTATCTTGACACATGCTTCCATAATTGTTAATGCAGAGAAAGGAGAATGGGTGCTTAGCAGAGGCTCTTAAGCTTCTACTTTACATTGACATTTCACTGGTCAATTTCCATAGTATGACTTTGCATATTTTATTTATTTATTTTTTATTTTTTCATCCTTTATTCATTCTCTTTTTATTCATGTGTGTATATATACATATATATGCATATCTTGATTTTTTTATTTTATTATGTGATGTTAATCACCATACATTACATCATTAGTTTTTGCATAACCTTTGAAGAATTTTGCATAACTTTTAAAGAAGATACATAGGTGGAGGAGAGCCAGATATATTTGCTGCATGATGTCTACAATTTATAAACATATTTTCAGTTGTATTAAAGCAGTATGCCAGAAGCCACTATATCTCCCTCTGCTGATCCTCATCCTTCCTTTTTGCAATGCACTCAGCATCATCCCATGTAATTTTAATCTAAAGGCTGAGATGATTCCAAATGAGTCCAAAATTGCCACCTAAAAGTGGAAGGACCATTAGATTATACAGTTTAGAGTATGCGTCAATTTTTCCCTTGATATAGAGTCGTTAAGCATCTGCCTTCGGCTCTGGTCATGATCCCAGTATCCTGGGGTCGAGCCCCTCATCGGGCTCCCTGCTCCGCGGGAGGCCTGCTTCTCCCTCTCTCACTACCCCCTGCTTGTGTTCCCTCTCTCACTTTAAAAATATATAAAAAAATATTTTATTTGAGAGCGAGAGCATGGGCGAGAGAGAACATGGGTGGGGGGAGGGCAGAGGGAGAGGGAGAAGCAGGCTCCCGGTGGAGCAGGGAGCCTAATGCTGGGTTAGATCCCAGGGCACTGGGATCCTGGGAAGCTGAAGGTAGATACTTAACAAACAACCATGCAGGCATCCCTTTCCAAGGCTATTTTGAAAAGTTGAAGAAGCGTCTCTTAAAGTTTACCGACATCCTTAAGGTTGGCTCCATATTATCTTCAAATAATGCATTAGAAGCAGAATTTTCAGTGAAATTGGACATTACAAAAGCCTTTAATATTGGAACTTGGTGTAAATGGAATTTTAATGGCTTAAGCCTGGACCAGAAAAGCAGTGGATTTAGGGCCAAGGGGAAGAAGTATTTAGAAATCAACTGAGTAGCACAGCAGTTAGAAATGAAGTATAGATTCATTCATAGCTACGCAGAAACATCTACTATCACTATGATTCCAGAAAGAATTTCTTCAAAAAGATTTAAGTTATATATGATTTATCTAAAGAATGAAAATTTATATACTGTAATGAAATGGTAATATTACACCTAGTATTTATATAATGATTTATACATTTCCATAGCTTTCAAATTCAAAAATCTCATGTGTGCATATGACCATAAATCACAAAAGCTTTAAATAATATGTGATTACACATGACTTTTTAAATAAATAAAACTTCAGTTAGTGATTAAGAATTCTAAGATAATCATTTGGAAGTACCCAAAATAAGCCATGGTAAATAAGCTACTCTGTTATAAATTATAGTTAATTCAAGAACTATGTTCAAGGAAAGATTTATTGTCATAGACATACTCATTATAAGAAACCACAGAGAAGCAAAATTACAGAGGAAAGCAAAGGTCAAACCCAGCACATCAGTTGAAAATAAATGGAGAAAATAGATGGAGAAATACAGTAAGGTTTGGCACTAGATCAATAGCCTTAGGGGCTGAACAATTCTAGGAGAAATGCTCCTAGTAATCACAAGTTCTGAACATGAACAAAAGCTGGTTGGTGTTAGGATTATAGTTCAATGTATCAGAATGTGCTGAGACTGCTTCTAAATGCAGTATGAATTCCATGTACATTGAAAGGAGTGTGAATTTAATGGGAACTCTTGACTAGTGAATTATATAAAATTATTCAGTGAGCAATAAGAAGGAGCATTTTCCATTAAATAATTTGATTATTTTTTCACATCAACATTTTATCTTTAAAACTGGATGACTGGATTGACTGACCCTAACATTGCTACTGGAAAACAGGCTGATTTCTTACCTTTCAGGTTGGCAATTCCTGTTTATAGTTATTAGAAATTGGTATTGGTATTGGTATTGGTCCTTAGCTCTGATAGCCCTGAATCTTAATATTAATCACATAGAAATTTCATAAAATCTACTGTTGATCTGGTTATATAATGTACTTGATATAAGATATCAAGCAAGTATAAAATACTATCTAAAAACTATTCTTTTTTTTTTAAGATTTTATTTATTCATTTCAGATACAGAGATACAGAGAGAGAGAGAGAGCATGAGAAGGGGGAGAGGCAGAGGGAGAGGGAGAAGCGGGCTCCACGCTGAGCCAGGAGCCTGATGTGGGGCTTGATCCCAGGACCCTGGGATCATGACCTGAGCTGAAGGCAGACGCTTAACGACTGAGCCACCCAGGCACCCCAAGAGATTCTTAATCTCAGGAAATAAACTGAGGGTTGCTGGAGTGGAGGGGGGTGGGAGGTATGGTGTGGTTGGGTGATGGACACTGGGGAGGGTATGTGCTATGGTGAGTGCTGTGAATTGTGTAAGACTGATGAATCACAGACCTATACCCCTGAAACAAATAATACATTGTATGTTAATTAAAAAAAAAAAAACAGTAAAAAAAATATTGGTCCAAACCATTGACCAGTAGATCAAGCAAAGCTGAGTTATTGGACTTAATGGTATTCACAGAAAACATCACATGGAACCAAAAATAGTTCTGTCTCATCAGAATTTATGACACAATACATGCAGAGTTTCATGACTTAGGCTTAAAATCACTTAGTGATTTTAAAACAGATCATCCTAGGCAGAGGACTAGTTGGAACTGAGCAGAGTTTATAACAAAGTAGCTTTGTATTGGTGGAAAAGCCTTAATAATAAAAATATTCATATGGGCAACGAAGCTAATTTAATTTTCTCATAGTCTAATCTTCCAGGAACAAATATTTGCTGGATCATGTAGCTAAATTATTTCACCAGTTACAAGTATGATTGAGCACAGAAACAGAGAAGTTTATTTGGTCACAGAATTGTTTAGCACAGAGAGAGTATAATTGGTCCACAAATTGTCTCATATGTTGGTTCAAATTCTCAGTCTTTTTTTGATCATTCATTGACTAAGCTGAATGGTAGATCATTTCCATCATGGAATGTGATCAGTATAGTTTTATATCATTGTCTGATAAATCTGAGTCATGCATGGAGTTTTTGACTGTATTGTTCCAAACAGATTTTCTTGTTTTTCTTTGGAAGATGATTTATTGCATCATTTAAAGGACAGTGACTGTACAGCAGCAATAAAGATTCTGGAGAGGATGCACACTTAAGTAATATAATACAGACAGTATTAGGGGAAAGATTATGATTATAGTTTGCCATTGATTTCCAAACAGGGAGCCAAGAGTGCTAAACTTAAACCACTAGAACTGATCCCATCCCTAATCTAATAACTTGTAGACTAGCTAGAAGGGCTTTAGTTTTCTGTCTGGGCTGTAGCTATGATTGCTATATTTTTACAAGTCACTTTATGTTTGACTTCAACCACTCAGGTAAAATAATAATTTCTTACAAGAAAATGATATCAAAAGAAGCTGAGTTGTGCCTCTGAGAAAAATCTCAACAGTTGGTTGATTACGTTGTATGGTGTACCAAATCAAGAGTAAATAATAACCAACTATTGCATTCACAAAAGAACAACGGAATAAAAAAAACAGCAATACTAAAACTAGAGACATCGGATTGCCTGGGTGGCTCAATTAAGCATCTGCCTTTGCCTCAGGTCATAATCCCAGGGTCCTGGGATCAAGCCCCATGTCAGGCTTCCTGCTCAGTGGGGAGCCTACTTCTCCTTCTCCCTCTGTCCCTCTCCCCGCTTGTTCTCTCTCTCAAATAAATAAATAAAATCTTTTAAAAAATTATAATTTGTCTCTCATGCAGATCTCATTCTTTGCTTCTTGGGTGATAGAGGTTTACTTAATAGCGCTCTTGATAAAAATTCTTGGGATGTATATTAGTCTGCTGGGTTGCTATAACCAAGTACCACAGACTGGATTAATTAAACAATGGACATCTATTTTATCACAGTTCTGGAAGCCAGAAGTCTGAGTTTAGGGTATCAGCAGAGTTGCTGTCTACTGAGGGTCAAGAGGGAAGGATCCATCCAGGCTTTCACTATGGTTTACGGATGGTCATCTTTTCCCTTCGTCTTTATGTTGTCTTCCCTTTGTTCATGTCGGTATCCAAATTTTCTTTTCTTATAATGACACCAGTCATATTGGATTATGACTCAACCTAATTACCTAATTTTAACTTAATTATCTGTATAAAGACTCTATCTCCAAAAACAGTCACATTCTGAGGTAGTATGGATTAGGACTTCAACATATGAATTATTGGGGGAGCACAATTCAGCCCACAACATTCTACCTTCTTACTCCCCCAAATTCATGTCCTTCTCACATTCAAAATATATTCACCCTATTCCAAAAGTTACCAAAAGTCTTATCTCATTCTATCATCAAAGCTTAGTCCAAAATCTTATCTAAAATATTAATCAGAAATGGGTGAGACTTGAGTTATGACTCATCCTGAGCTGTGAACTTGTGAAACTAGACAAGGTATGTGCTTCTAAAATACAATGGTGGGGGCGCCTGGGTGATTCAGTCGTTAAGCATCTGCCTTTGGCTCAGGTCATGATCCCAGGGTCCTGGGATCGAGTTCCGCATTGGGCTCGCTGCTAGGCAGGAAGCCTGCTTCTCCCTCTCCCACTCCCCCTGCTTGTGTTCCTGCTCTCACTGTCTCTCTCTCTCTGTCAAATAAATAATTAAAATCTTTAAAAAAAATTAAAATTAAATAAATAAATAAAATACAATGGTGGGGCAGGCATAGGTTAAACATACCCAATCTAAAAGGGATAAATCATAAAGAAGAAAGGGATCACAAGTGCCAAGTAAGTCTAAAATATACCAGGGCAAACATACTATCAGATTTTTTATTTTAATTAAGATAACTTTTTAGAGCAGTTTAAGTTTCAGCAAAATTGTAAGAAAAGTAGAGATATTTCCCATCTTATCTCTGCACCACACATGCCTACCCTCCCCCATTATTAACATCCCCCCACTTGAGTGATACATTTGTTATAATTGATAAACCTACATTGACATATCATAATCACCCAAAGTCCATAGTTTATATTAATTTACTCTTGGTGTTGGACAGTCTATGAGTTTGGACAAATTTATGATGACGTGTATCCAACATTGCAGTATTATACAAAATAGTTTCTCTGTCCTAAAAATCCTCTGTGCTCTACCTATTCATTCCTCCTTTTTACTGTCCACATATTTTTGCCTTTTTCAAATGCCTTAGAATTAAAATCATAAAGTATATATATTATCTTTTCATATTGGCTTTTTTTCACTTAGCAATATGCGCTTAAGTTTCCTCCTTGTCTTTTCATGGCTTGATAGTTCATTTCTTTTTAGCATTCCATTGTCTGGATGTACCACAGTTTATCTATCCGTTACCTACTGAAGAACATCTTGATTGCTTCCAAGTTTTGGCAATTATGAATAAGGCTGCTATCAACATCCATATGCAGGTTTTTGTGTGCCCATAAATTTTCAGCTCCATGGGGTAAATATCAAGGAGTATGTTTCCTGGATCACATGGCAAGAGTATATTCAGTTTTATAAGAAACCATCAAACTGTCTTCCAAAGTGACATTACCATTTTGCATTCTCACCACAATGAATGTGAATTGCTCCACATCCTCGTCAGCATTTAGTATTGTCAGTGTTCCTGATTTTGGCCATTCTAATAGGTGTGTAGTAGTATCTCATTGTTTTAATGTGTATTTCTCTGATAACAAATGATGTGGAACATCTTTTCATATGCTTACTTGCCAACTGTATATCTTCTTTGTTGAGGTCTTTAGGTCTTTGTTCCATTTTTTAATTACCTGTTCAGTTTTTAAGAGTTCTTTGTGTGTGTGTATATATATATACAGAGATATATATATATATATATATATATTTTTTATATTTTGATAAAGGGCTGCTATAAAAATATAGCATATTTTATCAAAATATAAAGGGCTATGTGTTTTATAGCAGCCTTTAACATCTGTTTCTTTCATAAATACTTTCTCCTAATCTGTGACTTTCATTCTCATTTTCTGGATATTGTCCACAGAGCAGATGTTTTTAATTTTAATGAAGTCCAGTTTATCAATTCTTCCTTTGTTCTTATATAATGTCATCTTGAGATTCATTTTGTTTGTTTTCCTTCTATCAGGGATCACAAGTTCTGTGTTGCCTTTGTCTAATTTCTGATGACAGTTATTTCACATATTTTATGAAGCTTTCTATTTATAGTCAGTGAGAGTTTCACTCCATATATTTCAGTCCATCTACCCTAGTGGTCCAGAGAGAGGATATGGAAATCACTGCCTTTAGCAAGTCAAATCCCTTCCTTGTTTTTCCAGTTCTTCATCTTTGAAAATCTTTGCACTACCTTGATTTTACTCATTAAGTCATCTGCACCATTGGTTTGAACATCTGCAAATATAGAAGACAACTTTGATCATCCCAAGTGAAGATGGTAGAGAAGCAAGAGCAGAATGGGAGCAGCCCTTTTCATATCTTATTTTTCTCAAACAACTAGGCCAGAAGCCTCTTGCTCAAGATTAATACTACCAGTTTATGCTGGTTCAAAAGAACTCTCCACTCATTACTTCCTTCTTATCTTGATCCTCACCACCACCACTCTTGTAGTTCTTTAGGACCTTGGTGGAATGAGCCAAGAATGTACTCTATTTCAGTATTTAGTAGGATCCTGAACTAATGAATGAGAAATTTGTTTATTGAGACCAGAGGGAGTGAAAAGAACTAATTTCTTTTCTTATTAAGATACATTCTCATTCAATCAATCAGATGGAGGTATACTTTTTCCTAAGAGTTTTCAGGATAATCAGTTATAGATTTTCATTCATTGTCAAAATAATAACCATTAATCAGTCATCAAATAAACTTTATGTATGGTTGCCATAGTTTTTTTTTGTTTTTGTTGTTATCCACCCCCCAGTTCTCCTCCCAAAAGAAAACTGAAATCTCCCTCTCTAACTTGTTTATTAATAATGTTGCAAATTATCTCTTAGGACTAGATTTAGACAAATGACTAGTTTCAACCAATAAGTTGCTTTTATAATTTTAAATTTTATAAGGACATATTCCCAAAGCAGGGAAATTTATTTGGTCACTTTTTTGATGAATTTAATTGATATGTACAAGGAATATTTCCTTATCTGAATTTGATTCTCACATATTGCATTTTTAGAATATAGATTTCTTTATCTTATCCACAAGTATCTATCTGCATGCTGTGCTTATTCTTTTCAATTAGCACCTCCCACACCTCAGATGTATTCTTATTTCTTCCATTATTGTTCTATGCCCCAGACATTTACCTCAAGACATTGCATTTCTTGTGCTCCTCCTTTAGCTATTATGCCATTGTATTCAGCCAATGGGAGATATTGACAGGAGATGGGGAGGTGAGAGACAAAGAGAAATTGGGATAGTCTTCCCTCTTGTCCTCTGCTCCAGGCTGTGTTTGGCAACAGCTGAATCTCTCTTGGACTAATTTTATTTCCTTTTGTCCACTACTCGGTAATTCTAACTCTGTCTGGATTCCAAAAGCATAATTTTCCAAATTTATCTCTTTATTCTTAAGGGTGATAGCAATTTTTAGATATTGTTAGTCTGGTTGCCTTAATATCCCTTATTGGGTGTCAACTTTTACCACATGTCTAAAAGTTGTCCTTTTATTATATTCTCTTGAATTATTTGAACTGGTTTCTATTTTTTAATGGGACCATGACAGATACTTATACATCATATAAGGTTCTGTTTTTACAAGGAGTAGGAAAGCAGAAGCTTATTTTTGGCAGACCTAGAGAAAGGATGCTATGTCAGGGAGCTATGGGAGAAAACCCCATAGTTAATTGTTTCCTTGAGTGATTCAGAGGTTCTGGTTATAGTTTACTCATCACCTTTATGTTTTTTATTTTTCTTTAATTCAACCCATTTATTCTCTCTTAAGTGATTTTCATTAGCAGTACCTGCTACCTTCATTTTTTCTCTAGTTTTGGTTCATTTGTTTATTTTGTTTGTGCTTGGTGGCTAGCCTCTCTTCATTCCTTAGGTTTCAGGGCAGATCATTTTTTCAGGAAGACTTTCCCTGATTTTTCCATATAAAAAAGCATCTGCCCCTATCACTCTTTGCTATATCCACTTGTTCATTTTCTCATCTCATTTACAATTTCATTCCTTTTCTTTTTATGTCTCCTTATTTATTATTCATCTCTCATCATCTTCTGAAGATGCACAGTTCATGAGAGCAGAGTCTTTCCTTTATGTTTTTATTCATCATTAAGCTCCTAGTATGTAAAATGTAAAGGCTGCCACACAATCATTGTTCAAAGAAAACAATAATGCTTCAGAATACAAGTAAAACAGTGTTTGGAGAAAGGCAGTTATTACTAATCCAGGCTTATATTTTGGGACAAAAATTCTTAAGTATTATCTGCTTTAAGAGTATCAGAATGTCTTTAGTTAGTGACAGTGTGACTCCTTTAAGTGGCAAATAGAACAAGGATCCACAAGCTGAACTACAGCTGTGAAGACAAGAAAATATACTATTGATGTTAACATAATCCTGATGTAATTTGTACCCACAGATTGGGGAGATATGAAGGCATGAATTGCACACTCTTAAAAATTAATTTTGACATCTAACTTAAATAAAAATAAGATAACTTTAAGGCCCATTAGTAATTTTATTCACTGATAATTTCTGTGCATTCTAATTATGATATCCAAAAATCAGATATAGATTTTAGATTATGTTATTTGAATGAATTTTTTTTCTTACTAGAACTCTGATAAAATACTTAAAATTCTTTTTCTCAGAAGACGTAATGAGTGGAATTAGAAATGCCTCTTTATGCTGTGTACAGACCTTCCAAACAGAGATGAATTAGTCTCTCTGCTATCTGGTCCCTGAGCTCTATTTAAAATGATCAAATGTACTTATGATCATAGAAACTCTCCAGTGAAGTTTTGTAGTCCATCAGTGCACAAAATCAGCATTTTTTCAATTAGTGTAAAAGACTGAGTGGCTGCACGATTTTATCTAGTAAGAGGAAGATGACTGAATTAGTAAGAAAGCTGGTCTCTAGTGGGGAAAGCCAGATCAGTAGATGGTATTAACTTCATTTTTTTTCCATTCATATCACTGCATAGTGAATTGAATAATAAGTGAGTTGGGATATTGAAACTAAGCCATACTAAAGGTATTTGTCTTATGAAATTTAAAACTGGAATGTATCTGAATAGTACATTTATTTTTTCTCTCACCTTGAATATACTATTATATGAGCTATGCCAATGTACTCTATATTAAGAAGTAGGATTTAGTGGGAAAAGTACCAAGGGATTTGGAATAAGGGGTACCTGGGTTTGATTTACTCTATTCTCATTGCCAGGTCAACATAGTTATACTGTGCATGCATGCAATCCTGGTGGACTTATAAGGACAATTTAATGATTCCATTTTAAATGTGATATCCAGAAGAATTTATAAGTGGTGCTAAAACTGTGGCCTCTGTAATATGTCCTTAACTTACATTCACATAGGAGAATAGAAAACCACTGTCCTGAATAGCTGCCTTTTAGAAAATAGAAGCTAGAAGACTTTTCGTCAGTACTTCTCTTTGCTCAGATAATAAAATTCACAAGCAGATTTTTTTTATGCACTGCCATTAATAGCCCTTTAAGTTTCACTTTGAGTCCCCATTTTTCTTCTATTTCTCCATTTTCTTACAGCACCCAGAAATTGTTCACCTTCAGTTGTTTCTCACTATTTCTCTACCTATGCTCCTTATGTTTTAGTCTCATAACATAGAAATGAAATGAATTTAGTTATTAATGAGAAATGAAAAATTGTTGTTAGTTTTATTCATTCCTCTTTTTACTCTAGATTAGATAAGGAATACTCACACACAGAGTTTCTAGTTTTCCAATATACGGAAGTCTCAGCAGTAAACAATAGGCACGATGCTACAGGTAAGAAGACCTTTAAGGAAGTTTGGCAACACAGTCATGGAGGCCTTATGAGAGGAGCCAGCAATGAGAAGATAAAGTGTAGAGTGAAATTGGTAACTTTGGCAGCCATATTTGTTATGAGATGTAGATTAATAAGATTAAGTTAAGGAGACAATCAACTGTTGAGGGAGATATAACAGAAATATTGGCTGTAGAATAAGAAGGCAGTGTAAAGCCATAAGCAAAAAGAACAAAATACATTTTGGGGGGGCGTGGAATTAGAGTCCAATGTCAGAGTACTATGATAAACAAATCTGATCAAATCTGAATAAATTCTGAATTCATTACTTACTGATAAAAGTATTGTTCATAATCTTTATGAATAAACCAAAGATTGATCCAATAATATAGTTTTCACATGCAATTTTCTCAGCGCCCACATTCTCTATCCCCTTAACTCTGGGAACCTCCAACACACCCCTTCAATAAATTATCTTTGTGCCTATAAAGCTTTATCTGAAGCCCCTCATACAGATTTAACTGTTTTCTAAAATTCCAATAACGCTTTTTGTAGTACTTAATACATTGTCAATTTTAATGTACTTGTCACCTAGATAAGGGAGGACAGAAGATACACACCCAGAGTAAGTTTACTCTGCTCAGGTCAGGGGTGAAGAATCACTCCTGAAAAGAGAGAAACTATTATGGAAGTGCTTCTAGAAAATGTTATTATTACTAACAGAAAGGAAACAGATAGAGTAAAAATGCCTTACTATTAGGTGTTTTTTCTTAGGCCTTGATCTCAGTTATTTTCTCCAGCTCAAGTATTCTGTATTAGCCTGGGTTTAGTAAGGAAGTTCTTCTAAGCAGAAAAGGACTTTATACATGAACTGGGTTCTTTCAGAATTATCAAGTGGAATGAAGAAAGTTGAGTGAGCTACCACAAATGTGTTAGAATTTTGCCTTGTATTTTCCTGAGGCAGATCCTGAGGGAATGAAGGATGAAGGAGGATCCGTACAAGTTATCTCTCTCAAGGGAGAGTTCAGTTAGAAAAAAACAAACTACATTAGCTATCTCAACAGAGAAAATTTAATATAAGAAATTGGTTAAATAGATATTGGGGAACTTAAATGGCAGAAGGGGAAGATATGAAGTAAGGCAGGAGGAATAAATGAGAGAATGGGCATTGCCTTTAGATATGGGAAAAAGCTTTGGAGTTCTCAGAACCTAGAGGCCAAGAGTAGCATCTACACAGATTTGGGAATCAGGCGTGTGAAGAGAGGTTGCCAAGCCAGCTAGTCTGGTAAACCAGAGGTGGCCAGGGGGGAATCTATAGATAATAACTAAGACTTTGAGCAAGGAGTAATGCCTAGTACTTTAGAAGCTCAAAATAAGGTCCCACAGAACCGGGGCTGAGACACTACTCAGGAGATAGCATCATCTGTTAATGTTGGCATCACATCTTTTCAGATGTGTAGAGCTGGAAGTCAGCTTAATTCTGGTAACCCCCCAGAGGGGAGGGGTGGTGATGAGGATGGTTCCGAAAGAGCCAAACTATTCTAGGAATTCAAAACCACTGCTGCAGCAAGGGGGAAGCAACATTGATAAAGTGACACTGAGAGGAACAACAAGCATTGACAAGTCCCTTCTTTCCTCTTTTTGCCTCAGTCTCTCTCCAGTGCCTGTATTGAAAAAGCATAAGAGGAATCCACATGACAAAGAATTATACATTGCAGAATCCCCACCGCAGTATCAAAAATCAATGTATAAAAGTATAGACTTAAAGCTGAGATTCAAATAGTTTTCTAACCAGCATGAATAAGACACATAATTTTAAACTCTAATTAGGACTCCTAACCCTGAGAAATATCCTAGCTTTATGGATCAGTTCATGACGGAGATAAAGCACATTTGGCTTTATAGCTGCAGAGAGAGTAAGCTAAGTAGTGATAATTAAGCACTAAATATTACAATATAATAATTGACTTATTACATTGCCGTGAACTGTTTTATAAGCCCACTTTATAACTTGTTCTCCTTGAAAGGGATAGGGGGTGGGCAGTGGCAAACGCTAAAAATGCAACAATGATATTGTGATATATTAAGGATGATCACATACTGTTTGCTACTCCTCCACTCATAGGCAGACTCTAATTCCCCTCTCTTGAACCTGGGCTGGCCTGTATGATTTGACCAATCAAATACAGCAACAATGACATTCTGGGACATTGAAGCAAGGACATAAAGAATCTCTCCAGCCTCCACCTGGGCCTCACTGTCTTAGGGATCTCTGAGTTGCCATGGCAGAAGTCTGATGACAACAGTGGTGAGGCTTAATGTAGATTCTCTGATTGAGAGTCCCAGCTAAGCCCAGCTTTGGAACTATCTCTGCCAAGGCACAAAACATGGGAGGCCAGATATCTTGGATCATCCAAGGCAGCCCTCTGCCAGCTGAAAACCACTTAGCGACATCTATTAGCAACATGTGAAATGGAAAAGTCAGCCTGCCTGAACTCATGACCCACAAACTGATGAGGTAGAATAAAATGATCATTGTTTCAAGCCAATAAATTTTGGGATAGTTTGTTATGTAGCAATAGATAGTGGGACGGATCTACATAAGATCAGAGATATTCAGAATTTCCATGAATTTTTTTAAGGCAACACATGCAAAGTTGAGTGTTAGTTTTCCAGTTTACTCCAAATAGCCTTTTGCACAGTATTCTCGAAAGAGTAAATAGACACAAAAATGAGAGGAAGTGATAGAAGCAAGTAGCATATAGTAAATAAAACAAAAAGAAAAAAAAACACAAACAAAATAAAGAATATACTTCTCTATATTCTCAGGGGAAAATGGACTCAGAATAAATAGAGAAATATGAGGTAGTAAAATGACAGGCAGAATGGGAAAGTGAGGTGTATAATTTTTTTAGATACAGAAGGTCTTCTGATTTACTGTAAGATAAAAAAGTTTTTGAAATACCAATATTTCTAGAAACAACTTCAAAATTAGGATAATGTTTAAAAACAGTATATGGTAGTATCAGAAACCTGGAGCCAACAGGATTGGAGGGACAGAAATCACAAGGAAGGGATAATTTAGGAAAGGCCAGCTAATGATCTGCAGCTTTTTACCTGGAAACAGTTGGTGAAGCAGAAACTGTGCAGAGTGGGAGATTTAATATAAGCCTAAAAACTCTGAGTAAGTGGAGAAGGGATTTTTTTTTTCAGTCTTATAGTTCTAGGAAGAAAGATTAAAATATAGAACCCTTCCAGAAAGGGTCCCTGGTGAAACATTAGGCTCTTAGTTGAAAGCCGTGGACTATACCCTATGAAAAAGAGCAAAGCAGATATAAAATGAGCCTTACACTAACTGCAACCCACCTTCAATTCATCTCAATCCCTGACTGGATTAAGATGATAAACCCCCACTTTTCTCTGGCTAGCAGTGAAAAAAGTGAGCCCTCTCTAGAGACAGATAACATCAAAATGTGCAAAGTCATTAAAGATATACTTCAGTTCAGCTACTGAATAATTTTGATGCGAATTCAGGTTCTTATTTTAGCTTCAAAACACTTGCTGTATTTATCATTTGTGTACAGGACACCATAAAGTGGCACCCATGTTCCCTGTCTCATGGTGATCGTGACTTTACATAATTCTTTCCCCTTCCTGGACCTGCAACTTTCTTTGTTGACCAAGAGAACATTGCACCCTTCATTATGCAATGTTAAATTGCACTCTGTCTTGCTAGCAGTATCTCTCTAGGGATTCTCCTTGTTCTTTTGATGAAGTAAGCCACCATGTGGCAAGAAATAGCAGGTAACCTCTAGGAGCTGAGAGCTGTCTATAGGTAAGAAGAAGCCAGGGTCCTCAGTTTTACCAAAAAACAAGAAAAAGAAGAAGGAAGAGAGAAGGAGGAGAAGGAAAAGGAGAAGAAAATGGACAAGAAGGAGAGGAAGGGGAAGAAGGAGGAGTAGGGAAAGAGAAAGAAGATAATTATGCCAGGAATCTGAGCTTGGAAATCGATTTTTCCTCAGTTGAGCCTCTACATAGGAATCCAACTCTGGAAAACACTTTGCTTGTGGCCTTGCAGAGAACCGAGGTAAGTTATGACCAAGTTTTGATGCACAGAAATTTTCAGATAATAAGCATGTATTTTTTTATGGTACTAAGTTTATGGTACTGGTCATGCAATAATAGATAGCTAATACATAGTCTTAAATGTTTTAATATTTGTTTATTTGTTTAATGAGATAGTCTTCTGACTTCTCCAGTGGCTCCAAAAGCGCAAGTTTATGTTCTTATTCTGGCTGGTAGTCTTTGTCAGTGGTTACTTTTATTTTTCAGCTCATTGAAATCAGTTATACTTGTTGGAATGCCCCAAGTGTGGTGGCACTGTAACAAGGTAGAGGGTAAAGCTGTCTTCTGTTGGTTGGCAGAATGGTAGCTTGGCCATCTGCCACCCACTAATGCACTTTCAGGAAGCCTTCATCCTACCAGATCTCTCTATAACTTCCAAATTTCAGGAAGAAGATGGTCAGTAAACAATTCCAAATATTTAGTAGATTTTTTGGAATTAATAAGCTTAAGAAAAATTCCATGGGGTCATTTTTTACTTTCTGCAAATGTCAAGAATTTCTAGGGAGGAAGCTTCATCTGTCACATTTACATCCTAGCTTCAAGACTTTTTTCCTGGTACTCAAGTTTCTCATCAGTTCAAGAAGGTAAAACTCATGCAGATATGTTTCCTTCCAACAGTACCCAAAAATTAAAGTCTCACTTTCGATCTCAGAAGCCATTTGATGCAGACAGACAGCTAGAAAGGGCATGTCCTAGAGGGCTAACCCTCTATTTTTTAATGCAATCTGTTTTCATTAATACATTGGCCATAAGTAATTCGTGTCTAATTTCCTGATAGTGAAGTAGGACACTAACAAGGCTCCACAATTAAGTCCTAAAAAGGCCTGCCACCTTCAGAGCTATGGAGTCTATAGGAGAACTTGAGTATTTTTTTTTAAAGATTTTATTTATTTATTTGAGAGAGAGAGAATGAGAGAGAACACATGAGAGGGGATAGGGTCAGAGGGCAAAGCAGACTCCCTGCCAAGCAGGGAGCCCGATGCGGGACTCGATCCAGGGACTCCAGGATCATGACCTGAGCCGAAGGCAGTCACTTAACCAACTGAGCCACCCAGGCGCCCGAGAACTTGAGTATTTACGGGGTTTTTCTGAAGAGTCCTTAGTGGCTTGGAGTAGAATTATGGGATTCTTACGAGAAATGCCAAAAGTACTGTTCTAAAAATGGACGTCAACACTTCATCTTCATGACAGGTTATCATACACGATGGTGTCCCAGTAGGCTGACAGACGAATGCATTGCAGTGCAGATACACCAGGGTCCTAAGTTCCAGCTTTGCCATGGAGTTTGCAACGCTGAGTGAAAATGCTAAAGTGCTAGTGGTGAGAAGGAAATGGTAGATCCAAGCTTTCTGCACAAGGGCCCATTGGGTTGGTTAATTATCTCTGGGTTTGAGGCATCCCTTCCCCAGCATGGGCCACTGTAGCTGATGCAGAAGATTTGTACTGGATGTGGCCCAATGCTGACACAGGATCAGCCCTAGGTAAGAGCCTGTTCTGTGACAGAAGGAGACCTCCACATAAATGGTATCTGAAGTAACCATCACTGGGTAGTCATCAGCAATGTGGTTGGAGCTGTTGTCTTTATCTTCAGCAGTCTGAAGTCCCAGAGTGAGGGATTCAGGCTAGGTGTCTGGAACGGGTGGAGGGAGAGTAAGAACCAGGACGTTAACTGGGAAGATGCTGCTCCTTACAGAGTAGCTACAGTTGACTCCAAAACTGAAGATATTTTCATGAGTGATAGAACCATGGCTCCAAGTTTTCACATCCCTAGCTGCAACCAGCTCATTTTCATTTACGCCTGATCTGTGGTGATCTGTCTGTGGAACCACAGGAAGTAAATGGAAACCAGAACAGGGCATGTTTTGCCATCATGGAGCTAAAGAGGTAGTCAGCTGCATTCAAGTTAACTTCCTATCAAAATCCTCATTGGTAAAATAGCTTCCATCTTAAGAACAAAAATGTCAATCTTATTTTTCTACAGACTCTTCTCTCCCCAAGTTTCTGATTCATATTTCTGTACCTTCTTATAGACAAACAACTCAAAAGTTGTTTTTTTTTTCCATTTTAATTTTCATCCTGAGCTTTCTGTGCCCTCTATTTACAACCCTTTCTCTTCAATTGGGTTTTATCCTTACCATTCTATCAAAACAACTTTTGTCAAGGTCAACAATGACCTTCATCTTTCCAATCCAGATGTACTGAGAATTCTCACCTTACTCTCACATTCAGCAATTCTTCTTTGAAACACATTCTTCACTTCACTTCTAGATAACAAAGAAATATGTAGCACATGGCCTATTCTTCTTAATCATTCTTGCCCAATCTTTTTCTTCCCATCTTTAACTGTTGGAATTTGCCAGAGTTTAGCACTTTATACACTCGTCATTTACATAAATGTCTTGGTAGTCATTTCTAGTTCCAAGGTTTTAAAGTTCCATCAATATAATGATGACTCCCATATTTTAATTCCATCCCATATTCTTATCTAAATTCTAGATTTGTATGTACAATTGCCTATTTGATATATCCATTTTGGTGTCTAATAAGCATCTTAAATTCAAAATATTCAAAACCAAGCTTTCGCTTCCCCCCACCTAAGCTGCTTCTTCTCTGGTATTTTTCTTCTCAGTAAGTGATGGCACAGTTTACCTACTTGCTAAACAAATAAATCCAAGAATCTTTCTTGCCTCTCTTTTATAGCCACTTTATCAGATATTGCTCTTTGTTCTACCTTCAAATCATATCTGAAATTCTCACCAAACTACACTCTACTTTTCTGGCTTTGTGTCCCTGTATGTGATCTTGAACTTGCCCCTGCAAATATCTACAACCTCATTTCCCAATGCTTCTAATCTCACTCACTCTTCTCTTGCCACACTAATGATCACCAGGCTATTCTAACAGTGCTATTACTTGTTTCTTCTTCAGGGCCTTTGGGATTGCTTGGTTTTTTGAATATGATACTCTTCCCCATATACTGTATAATTGGTAGAGTTCAGTCCCTTGTTTCATTTGTGTCTCTTCTCACATATCATATCTATATAATGGTCCTTCCTCCACCTTCTTTCTTCACTCTCTATACTTTTATTAAGCTTCATTTCTATCCATAGCATTTTATAATATATATTATAATTATATTACATTTTTGTTTATTTACTGTTTTTTCTCCCCTACTATATTAAAATATGTAATTCAAAAGGGCATATTATTCACAAGGTCAGGGTACTTTTTAATTGTATCTGTAGTTCAGAAATGAGTTAGAATCTCATTGCATATCTATTAAGTGAACAAAAAAATATTGAGCATCACAGTAGGAATATATGTAGTTCATTAAAACATTGTTTTTGAATAATCATTATCCCTATATATAGGCTTTACAAATACCTAGCGTAAAAATATGAAAATCAACTGATTGAAAGTGTGAATCAATTGAATGGTAAGAATAATTTTTTAATATAATAACTTAGCCAAATACAAATAATTCTTTTTTTAATATTTTATTTATTTATTCATGAGAGTCAGAGAGAGAGACAGAGAGAGAGGCAGAGGCAGAGGGAGAAGCAGGCTCCCTGCCTAGCAGGAAGCCTGATGCGGGACTCGATCCCAGGACCCTGGGATCATGACCTGAGCCGAAGGCAGACGCTTAACCATCTGAGCCACCCAGGCGCCCCCAGATAATTCTTTTTTAAATTTTATAAAAATATAATTTGATAAAGTTACTGTTTATGCTTTTCTTATAATTTCTATCAAATCAAATCTTTTAGGCATAAATTCTTGAAGATAAACATATTTCCAGATGCTTTTTACCTTTTCGCTTTCTATAAATACATCATTTAATTGAATGGTCAATGATAACTCATCAATAACTATATCTAATATGCAAAAACAAAAGAGAAAATTAATTATAATGGAATCAATATGCACTCCATATCTTGTTTTTCTTGCCACCTAAATTAAATGTGAATTATATTGTCTTTAATGTTTCATGTTTAGTACTTTTTAGTACTTTCATTTATATTTAATTTGACAGAATTTGTTGTTAGCATCTCTAAAATGTATAGGCCACATGGTGCGTGTGTTAATGCCTCCTGTTTAGAATCATAACAATTTATTATTTATTAAATGTGTATTTTGCTTTGTATATTATAAACTCCCTAAGGGCAAAACAATCTGTTCTAATAATCACAAATTCTTGATTACTAAATTCAAGTCCCTATAGAAATGTTTTCTTCTAGAAATACAGTTTGTGCACTTTTGCTCAAAAGGACTTCACATGTATTTTCTCATTTAATTCTAAAAAAACCTATGAGAAGGGCCTGATATTGCCAGAGGTCAAGTGTTACAGTCACTCCCAAAAGAGTATGTGAATGTGTTAGTGGGGCTCTGGAGTTTCCATTATCTCATAATCTTAAAAACAAGAACAACAACAAAACAAATAATAATTAAAAATAATAATAACGGTTCCCATACTATCTTAGTCAGTTTGGGCTGCCGTGGCAAAGTAACACAGACTAGGTGACTTAAACAGCACATATTTGTTTTCTAACAGTTCTGGAGGCTACAAGTTCAAGATCAAGGTGTTGTCAGGGTTGGTTTGTGGTTTGTTGGTTTGTTGCGCATGGAAAGAAAGAAAGAGCTCTGGTATCCATTATTCCTCTTATGAGGACACCAGTCCTATTAGGGCCTCCATCCTGTTACTTCATTTAACTTAAGTATCTCTGCAAAGGCCCTATCTCCAAATATTGTGACACTGAGGGTCAGTGCTTCAATATATAAATGGAGGGGCACATAATTCCATCGATAACATAGACTAGAACAATTTAAAAATTCTTCAAAGGAATCTAAGCATCCTTGATTCTTTTCTAAAACAAAATTCAGGTCAGCAATAGACAACTAGCAAGTTCATCTCTGCTAACTGGCCTTATTCAAAGGAACACTAAACATATCTTTGTGAAAGGAGGTAGTTTTGCAACTTTGTTTAAATTTTATTTTATTTAAATTAAATTAATAAACATATAATGTAGTTTCAGAGGTAGAGTTCGGTGATTCATCAGTTGCAATGCTCATTACCCAGTGCTCATTACATCACGTGCCCTCCTTAATGCCCATCACCCAGCAACTTGAAGCAAGACTCCCACTGAAGTTAGGCTCCTACCCTCGTCCAGAAACTGGGAGTCAGGGGCTCTATCATCCTTGGTGATTGCATTTCAGAGAGATGGTTTTCAGGTTCTTTTTTCTTTCTTTTTTTCTCCAAGTTTTTATTTAAATTATAGTTAGTTGGGGTGCCTGGGTGACTCAGTTGGGTAAGCGTCTGCCTTTGGCTCAGGTCATGGTCTCAGGGTGGAGCCCCATATCACTTTCTCCGCTCAGTGGGGAGTCTCCTTCTCCCTCTTACTCTCCCTCTGTGCTCTCTCTCTCTCGAATAAATAAATAAAATGTTAAAAAAAATAAATAAATTCCAGTTAGTTAACATACAGTGTAATATTAGTTTCGGGTGTACAATTTAGTGATTCATAACTTACAACAATCAGTGCTTATCAAAACAAGTGCCTTCCTTAACACCCATTACCCATTTAATTTTTTATTTTTTTAAGATTTTATTTATTTATTTATTTATTTATTTATTTATTTATTTATTTATTTATTTGAGATAGAGAGACAGAGATAGCACGAGTGGGGAGGAGCAGGAGAACCAGACTCCCCACTGAGCAGGGAACCCCACCTTGGGCCTGATCCCAGGATCCTGGGATCATGACTTGAATGGAAGGCAGACATTTAACTGACTGAGCCACCCAGGCGCCCCACCCATCGCCCATTTAACACATCCGCTTGTTCACCTCCCCACCAGCAGCCCTCAGTTTGTTCTCTATAGTTAAGAGTCTGTTTCCTGGTTTGCCTCTCTTCTTTTTTCCTATGTAAATCTGTTTTGTTTCTTAAATTGCACATATGAGTGAAATCATATGGTATTTGTCTTTCTCTGACTGACTTACTTTGCTTAACATAATACTTTCTAGTTCCTTTCACATCGTGGTGGGGGAATTCTGCCAAACACTTAAAGAAGAGTTAATATCTGTTCTTTTCAAACTATTCCAAAAAGTAGTAATGGAAGGAAAACTTCCAAATTCATTCTATGAGGCCAGCATTACCCTGATTCCAAAACCAGACAGACTCCACTAAAACAGAGAACTACAGGCCAATACCCCTGATGAACATGGATGCAAAAATTCTCAACAACATACTAGCAAACTGAATCTAACAACACATTAAAAGAATCATTCACCACGATCAAGTGGAATTTATTCCTGGGCTACAAGGGTGGTTCAATATTCACAAATCAATCAATGTGATACACCACACTAATAAAAGAAAAGAACCATATGATCCTTTCAGTAGGTTTTCAGGTTCCTGAGAAAGATATTCCTGGGTAGTAAAACTGGCAAGAGGCCTTTAAAAGTATTTACATCTCGAGAAAGAATTCACAGTTATAAGTTATCTAAAAAAGTTATCTTAAAAATGTGAGGTAAGAGCCTAGAGTTAAGAAGAAGACTATCAGGGGCGCCTGGGTGGTTCAGTTGGTTAAGCGACTGTCTTCGGCTCAGGTCATGATCCTGGAGTCCCTGGATCGAGTCCCGCATCAGGCTCCCTGCTCGGCAGGGAGTCTGCTTCGTCCTCTGACCCTATCCCCTCTCATGTGTTCTCTCTCTCTCATTCTCTCTCTCTCAAATAAATAAATAAAATCTTAAAAAAAAAAAGAAGACTATCAAAATGGTATAAAGTTGGAAAAGGACCCCAAGCTATAAGCAGGGAACTCAGCTAACACCTTGATTGAAGTCTTGTCACACCCTAAGCAGCATGAAGAGCATGACGTAATTGCTCAAAACAAACAGTAGAGAAAGAAAAGAAAAGAAAGGGAAAAAAAGAAAAGAAAAGAAAAGAAAAGAAAAGAAAAAACTCCTTAGCTATGGAACAATACTTTAAGTAATTATTATTCTGAACTACAACTCTGGAAGTGTAGCTTTAAGATTAGAACAAAAAGGGTAATATTACAGTAAATCATAAACTCACTCATTTGATCTCCATTTCATCTTAAAATCTACAATTCCTTGAACTTTGAGGATGGAAAATAAAGTACCCACTATTGACTTAGAATTTATTGATTAATATAGTTATCTAAAGCTACTAGAATATCAAGGAGAGCATCTATTTACTAAGTCATCATATGTAATTCTTCAAATATAAACAATCACTATATATTTACATAAAACATTCTATTTATGTTAATGCCATCCTTTAAAAATGTTTGTTACTATTCTTTGTGCTTATACTATTTGCGATTAGTGCTGGTAACACTAAATTTGAATTATAATGTGAAAAAATATATGGTTACTTACAGAAGTGGATTTTTAAAAATATGTTCTGAAGTGACTGGAGATTATTTAAATTAATAAAGAAAGCAGATGAATTAAAAGTTTTGTTTGGTAGTTTATATTATCAACTGATTTCAATATCAAAATTAAATATGCAAGAACACATAAAATAAGATTACACCTGTGACATCTTCCAACTAATGTCAATCATAAAATATATATTTTCAGCATGAAATATTTCAAGCTTTCAACCAGCATGTTCTGATGATTACCTGTTAGATAACTATGTGTTACCACTTTACCACATTAAGGTTATCATCTTCCATGCTGGCTAAATCCTAAGAGAAAAATGAGAAAATGCTGGAAAAATAATTAGAAAGAGAAATATTCTCCTACTCTTCTATTTGATAGTTGCCTGAGATATGTTGAAGAGCATATGTTATCAGCTACCAGTAATTGGAATTTGGGGACTGCTTTACAGTTAGCAATGATCATCACAGCAACAATTTCCAATTTTCATCACCCACAAATTTATTTCTCTATCTAGAAACAGCAATTCTTGAAGGAAGAATATTTCTGAGGAGTCATTATCTTTTAAATTTTAAAGTTAGCCAGATTGATATAGACTGTATATAGACTAAATCTAATTTTTCTTAATTTCCTCTTGCATGACTGGAGTATTTTGAGTAATTTTATTATGAGTATTATCAGGAAAAAGAATATGGAATTGAGGAAAAAACAAAACCAAAATAGGACATTCTCTAGAAAAATCTACATAATATCACTGAAGGGACAAACTTTTCTAGAAGATGCAAATATTTTAGCTAGGGTAACAATAATACACGTTAAACCAGAAATTAAAAGCAAGGGAAATGGCCATTCATCACAGCAGTCATGATATGTCAGGAATTCTAAGCAGACTGATATAGGGTGAAGTTTGGGCCATGTTCATCAGGCCAGAATTGAGTTTGTCAACTGTCAAAATGGCTGGGGTTGAAGTAGTTGTGTAGTAGAACCAAGCCCAACTTAATAACTTTTATATGTCTTTTTTCCTACTTTAATGACATAACATTTTTTTTTTCTGGTATTCCACTAGGGAAGTTTGCAGGGAATCAATCTGACTATTGTATAAAGACTCAGATAACTTTAGTAAGAAAGTCGTCATTAAAGAAGTTGAGTGAAGCCCAAAGCACTGGTACTCCTCCATCAAATTATAACACAGAACAAAAAGCAGCCCAAACAGAATCTGGTAACTCATGTATTTCACACATTTTTAACACTGTAATGAAATATGCATGGCAGTCATATTATGCCACTTCAACAATCTGTTATGCCGAGATGATATTGCTCAATATAGGTCAGATTGCTTCTATGCTATTGCAGATACAAGGTCATTTTTGTCATGAATGACTGAATCAATTTGGCAAGATATTATTAAAATTAAGATATTAATTTTTGGAGGCCATTTTTTTGTAGTAACTCTTTGTAGTATTATTTGGAAATATTTAATTCTGCTGTAGAGGGCAAAAACAAAACAAAACAGAAAGTGAGATTAAATTCCTAAAAATGCTAATTATAGATATAAAATGATCTAATAGCTTGTGATATATAGGTAGAAATCATAAGATATATGAAATACAGAGACTAAGTCAGAAATTTAGAAGACTCATTAAAGATAGAATAAATGGGATATATGATTAAAAGGATAGAACAAACAAGAATGTTACAGATAGATGGAAAGCGATGGAAAGACCTCATCATACACCAGGAAGTAACCTGGTGTATGATGAGGATGAGTATAAAGATTCGTAGCTCTTTCATCCCTAAATTGCATGTCCCTGCCCCAACTAGTGACAACTGATATGATGTTATTCTGGCCTCATAAGTGTTGTTCTCCATAAACAGTTAAAAAGTATGAATGTTCATAGGCTGTCCAAGGAGATAAACTGCAGCAAGGAGTTGGCCCTGAGTTGAATATGTGATTGCTCTGTGTGTCTTCTGTCTGCTAAACTCTTCTGTTCGCCCATAACTCTGATATTGTACACATTTGATCACAGGGGAAACCTGAGGTGGTGGAGAGAAAGAGAGACGGAATATTAGAACATTGGTTAATACAGGATTAAGGTAGAGTGTTCTTTCTACCCACTTTCACCCTGTCCTAAGTGTTAGCCAACCCCTCATGTCTGCTTTGTGGCTTGCTGTGTCATAAAGTAGTATAATAAACCTCATGATCTCTGCATTCTAATTTGGCTTATAACCCTGTTTCTCAGATAATCTCCTTGGTAGTGTTCTGGGAGGCTACTGCTATATCAAGGTAACTTTCCAAATGACACTTTGGTTGCCCACCTGAGTAAAAGGAGCTCTAACAGGAATGTCATTTTAATCTTTTAGACTTTTGAAACAAACTTCTCCTTCAAATATTCAGTATCTATTTAGCAAGGAAAATTGAAAATGGAATTGCCATTTGGGTAGTGAACCTTTATAGGTAGACTGATATATTTACGGCTGATTGGACTGCTTTTCTTAAAATGCCACAGGAAATAAGAATTGTCACATGTGGAAATATTTTGGAAGATAAAGCTATTATTAGTATACCCTACAAGGTCAGGATGGGTAGCACTGTATAATTTTTTTATTGGGATAACACTGCCTATCTGAATATTGAATGTAATGCCTGTCAGTCACCATGGCATATTATAATTAGACATGTTTATTTTTTTTAAAAGGAATAGTTATAGAGAATGTGGCTATTGTGACATTTTATAAAAAGAGAGATGGAAGGAGAAAAATATAATTTTATGTTTCCCATGAATCCAGCTTTAGATTTCCTCACAATCAAGATTTAAACAAAGAAAACTGAAATACCCCATACTATTTTTTGATATGAATATAGGTTTAAACAATTTAATCCCGTTAACTTAAACAATGATAAAATCATGGTGACCTTTGAAGCTAGATATAAAATTAACCCCTGACGTCATTATAAAATTATGATTGATTGAGCTCATGAACTATAAAAAGAAAAGTGTAATCTATTGTATAATAATTGGGAAAACCTAGGGTGGTTTGTAAGTTGTGACCAAAGTAATGTGCCAGGTTACTTCAAAGTCTACCAAGAATTTCAGAATGGCATGTAGAAATACCTAAAGACATTTTATATATTATATAAAATACCTAAAAACATTTATATATTCTATCAATATAATAAAATAGAATAAAAGTGACTTGTATTATATGTAATCTCTGCTTAATGATTCATCATAGGTGAAAACCATTTCTTTTAAAACAGTAAAACTCAAGTTAACCTTACATATGTGTTACTCTACATAATGTAGAGGGCAAATTACTCACCCAAATGTCACCTGTTGTTCTGTTATTCTTCCAAATGTTTCCTACACTACCTCTGCTTATTATACAAAGAGATGCTTGATACTTTCCTTACTGTGTTCTTGAAAATCAGGAAATTCTGGGCAAAATTGCTCTATTAGGACTTGCCGTTGCTATGATATGTAGAGCTCTCAAGAGTGTGTATTTTCAGATATTTATACAGTATTTTACAATCAAATGAAGGAGTCTCAAGATGTCCAGAGTCTTTTGTGTTAAATTGTAATTCCCTGTCATCTCACCACAGAAAGGGAGAAATTTAAGGCGATTGTGGGTATACAGCTGAGTACCAAAGCTGTGATCTTGGGGAAAGGGCAGCCTGCAGGATGTGGGACCAGTTTTATCTCTTTGGCAGATGTTGCGGTATACTTGGGGATAAATCAGTGCTTCCTACCACTTCTTCCTGTTTGGAAGTTAGGTGTGAAGCATGGCAAGTAAAAGTAGCTCTTTTCATCTGTCCACTGCTGTTTGGGTGGGAATAGCACACTTTATGAGGAGGAACTATCTTAAAGTTGCACTTACTAAAGGGACTTTATACCTAAATAACCTTAGTCCAATATGGCAACTTTTAACAAACCATGTTAGTTCATAAGATGGTGATTTCTCAGAATACAAGATCCTCTTGGAGGTGGTGGGCCATAACCAGTCACAATATCTGCTACACCAGAATTAATTCTCCCACACTTTCTCCCAGGTGATCGAATCACCTCCGGAGATGAAGGAGTTTTAAACTTCTAAATACAAAAACAGCAACAACCACAAGGAAAAGAATAAAAAAAAAAAAAAAAAAGATGTGATTATGCTCTCTATCCAGGATAATAAATATGCTTTTATAATTTAGTACTTACTTAATAAATAATAGAAAATACTTGGAATGGTTTACAATCAACTTCCCACCCCACTCCTCCCCAAAAGAAAAACCCAAAATGGAAAGACCTGATAAAAAAAGGTTTTATTAGCTTAAGGAAGAACATAATCTGAGAGGGATCTCTAAAGGAATTTACCCTTTTTCTAAAATACTTTGGATTATTATCCTTACATGTGTATACATGTATATATAAAACAAAGGAAGAAATTCTACCCAGAAAAGAAAGATATGTTTCAGGAGTATAAACTGTAAATCAAGGTTAATTTCTGCCATTAATTAGAAGAAAATATGAACACACACACAAATTCAATTTTTTGCAATGGCTATGGTATTAAATTTATAAGTAAGCCGTTGACTATTCTTAATTTATTATGCATATTCTTATATATTATCAGAAGACATGTAATCTATGTTTGCTTGAATATAGCATTTAAAAAATCAGTATAATCTTATCTGATTAGTCAATATATAACTGTTGATAAAAATGATCTCAACAATGCATTTTTATTTTACTTACAAGAAGAGTAATGGAAATTCAAATGAATTATGGCAAGGATAGATCTTCATTTAATGAGGAAAACCTTGAGGTTATTTACCTTATTTCCAAAGTCGTTTAATTTTTAACACAACTTTTAGGTATTCTTTAGGCATGTAGGCATAATTTTAACGAAAACAAATTCTGTACAAAGGTGAATTTTCTTAAAATTAGAAAAGAAATCATGACAAATTATTTTTTTTTCAGAAAGACATAAATGTAGGACCACGCATGGAAAGGACTCATGTGAGAGTGTCACCTTAAAGTTTAAACATCTTGGCAGTCAATCTGTAGCTCATAACCAGCAAGATTAAAAGGAACCTCAATCCTGCAACCACAAGAAACTGCATTCTCCCAATGCCATGAATGATGGGAAATTAATTCTCCTCAAGAGTATCTAGAAAAGAATGCAGTCCTAATTAAGTCTTAATTTTAGCTCAGTGCGATTGGTGCAGAGCACTGTACGATAATAATTGTGTTGTTTCCGGCGCCTGGGTGGCTCAGTTGGTTAAGCGGCTGCCTTCGGCTCAGGTCATGATCCTGGAGTCCCTGGATCAAGTCCCGCATCGGGATCCCTGCTCGTCAGGGAGTCTGCTTCTCCCTCTGACCCTATCCCCTCTCAGGTGTTCTCTCTCTCTCATTCTCTCTCTCTCAAATAAATAAAATCTTTTAAAAAAATAATAATAATTTGTGTTGTTTCAAGCTATTTAGTTTATTGTACTTTGTTATGGCAGCAAGAGAAAACAAATATAAATGCCTAGGAAATTATATAAAACAAGTTAAAATTTGATGTGTGGTCAGTTCTTCTTAATAATATTAAATTAAAATGCTAAAGAATAAAACTACTGTTTAACAAAATTAAAATAAGTAAAACACACCTATAAAAATATGCATCAGAATTTGAACTGTTTTTCTATATATATATATATATATACCATGCATTGTATTTTTTGCAGATATTCATAAATCATTTTGTTCTCATTGATGGAAAATAATTTTTTTTTTTTTGTCATGGTCTTTGGAAAGAAAGCTTCCTTTTGTGTAGTCTCTTGTGTAAAACAAACTTAACCCTTGATGCAGAACCTCAAAAAGTGCAGTTTGTTTAAAAAAAATTGGGGGTAGGGGCGCCTGGGTGGCTCAGTTGGTTAAACGACTGCCTTCGGCTCAGGTCATGATCCTGGAGTCCCTGGATCGAGTCCCACATCGGGCTCCCTGCTCGGCAGGGAGTCTGCTTCTCCCTCTTACCCTCCCCCCTCTCATGTGCTCTCTCTCAAATAAATAAATAAAATCTTTAAAAAAAAAATGGGGGGTAGATTATGCCACAAAGTTGTTTAAGTTACTATATCAGCATAAAGTAGTAGGAGTCCTAAAAATAACCTTATCCTTAAATTTTTTTACAAAGGTAATAAAATGAAAATAAGTAAATTTATTAAATTTCATTCTTTTTGTTTTACTTAGACAAGGAAGAAAAGGAAGGAAGGAAAGTTTCTAATATGTTTTGAGCACTAATATATTTCATCCCCTTTAGTAGGGCTGTTAAAATGCCACTGAATTTGTCACAGTGTGTTCAGGTATGTGTTTTATGGAGAAAACAGAATCCGAATGTTCACATCACTTGGCAAGGTCACAGGCCTCATACTTGATGGCAGGGAAACAGTAAATGCAATCCATGTTGGTCTACCTGCTGACCCATTCTCTTTTTTTTTTTTTTTTTTAATTTTTTTTTTATTCTTATGTTAATCCCCATACATTACATCATTAGTTTTAGATGAAGTGTTCCATGATTCATTGTTTGTGCATAACACCCAGTGCTCCATGCAGAACGTGCCCTCCTCAGTACCCACCACCAGACTAACCCATCCTCCCACCCCCCTCCCCTCTAGAACCCTGTTTGTTTTTCAGAGTCCATCGTCTCTCATGGTTCGTCAACCCCTCCGATTTCCCCCGCTTCATTCTTCCCCTCCCGCTACCTTCTTCTTCTTTTTTTTTTTTTTTTTTCTTAACATATATTGCGTTATTTGTTTCAGAGGTACAGATCTGAGATTCAACAGTCTTGCAAAATTCACAGCGCTTACCAGAGCACATACCCTCCCCAGTGTCTATCACCCAGTCACCCCATCCTTCCCACCCCACCCCCCACTCCAGCAACCCTCAGTTTGTTTCCTGAGATTAAGAATTCCTCATATCAGTGAGATCATATGATACATGTCTTTCTCTGTTTGACTTATTTCACTCAACATAATACCCTCCAGTTCCATCCACGTCGTTGCAAATGGCAAGATCTCGTTCCTTTTGATGGCTGCATAACATTCCATTGTATATATATACCAGATCTTCTTTATCCATTCATCTGTTGATGGACATCTTGGCTCTTTCCACAGTTTGGCTATTGTGGACATTGCTGCTATAAACATCGGGGTGCACGTACCCCTTCGGATCCCTACTTTTGTATCTTTGGGGTAAATACCCAGTAGTGCAATTGCTGGATCATATGGTAGCTCTATTTTCAACTTTTTGAGGAACCTCCATACAGTTTTCCAGAGTGGCTGCACCAGCTTGCATTCCCACCAACAGTGTAGGAGGGTTCCCCTTTCTCCGCATCCCCGCCAACATCTGTCATTTCCTGACTTGTTAATTTTAGCCATTCTGACAGGTGTGAGGTGGTATCTCATTGAGGTTTTGATTTGGATTTCCCTGATGCCGAGCGATACTGAGCACTTTTTCATGTGTCTGTTGGCCATTTGGATGTCTTCTTTGGAAAAATGTCTTTTCATGTCTTCTGCCCATTTCTTGATTGGATTCTTTGTTCTTTGGGTGTTGAGTTTGATGAGTTCTTTATAGATTTTGGATACTAGCCCTTTATCTGATATGTCATTTGCAAATATCTTCTCCCATTCTGTTGGTTGTCTTTTGGTTTTGCTGACTGTTTCCTTTGCTTTGCAAAAGCTTTTTATCTTGATGAAGTCCCAATAGTTCATTTTTGCCCTTGCCTCCCTTGCCTTTGGCGATGTTTCTAGGAAGAAGTTGCTTCGGCTGAGGTCAAAGAGGTTGCTGCCTGTGTTCTCCTTTAGGATTTTGATGGACTCCTGTCTCACATTGAGGTCTTTCAACCATTTGGAGTCTATTTTTGTGTGTGGTGTAAGGAAGTGGTCCAGTTTCATTCTTCTGCATGTGGCTATCCAATTTTCCCAACACCATTTGTTGAAGAGACTGTCTTTATTCCATTGGACATTCTTTCCTGCTTTGTCAAAGATGAGTTGACCATAGAGTTGAGGGTCCATTTCTGGGCTCTCTATTCTGTTCCATTGATCTATGTGTCTGTTTTTGTGCCAGTACCATACTGTCTTGATGATGACAGCTTTGTAATAGAGCTGGAAGTCCGGAATTGTGATGCCGCCGGCTTTGCTTTTCTTTTTCAACATTCCTCTGGCTATGCGGGGTCTTTTCTGGTTCCATACAAATTTTAGGATTATTTGTTCCATTTCTTTGAAAAAAGTGGATGGTATTTTGATGGGGATTGCATTGAATGTGTAGATTGCTCTAGGTAGCATTGACATCTTCACAATATTTGTTCTTCCAATCCATGAGCATGGAATGTTTTTCCATTTCTTTGTGTCTTCCTCAATTTCTTTCATGAGTATTTTATAGTTTTCTGAGTACAGATCCTTTGTCTCTTTGGTTAGATTTATTCCTAGGTATCTTATGGTTTTGGGTGCAATTGTAAATGGGATCGACTCCTTAATTTCTCTTTCTTCTGTCTTGTTGTTGGTGTATAGGAATGCCACTGACTTCTGTGCATTGATTTTATATCCTGCCACTTTACTGAATTCCTGTATGAGTTCTAGCAGTTTTGGGGTGGAGTCTTTTGGGTTTTCCACATAAAGTATCATATCATCTGCAAAGAGTGAGAGTTTGACTTCTTCCTTGCCAATTTGGATGCCTTTGATTTCTTTTTGTTGTCTGATTGCTGTGGCTAGGACTTCCAATACTATGTTGAATAGCAGTGGTGATAGTGGACATCCCTGCCGCGTTCCTGACCTTAGGGGGAAAGCTCTCAGTTTTTCCCCATTGAGAATGATATTCGCTGTAGGTTTTTCATAGATGGCTTTTATGATATTGAGGTATGTACCCTCTATGCCTATACTCTGAAGAGTTTTGATCAAGAAAGGATGCTGTACTTTGTCAAAAGCTTTTTCTGCATCTATTGAGAGGATCATATGATTCTTGTTCTTTCTTTTGTTAATGTATTGTATCACATTGATTGATTTGCGGATGTTGAACCAAACTTGCAGCCCAGGGATAAATCCCACTTGGTCATGGTGAATAATCCTTTTAATGTACTGTTGGATCCTATTGGCTAGTATTTTGGTGAGAATTTTGGCATCCATGTTCATCAGGGATATTGGTCTGTAATTCTCCTTTTTGATGGGGTCTTTGTCTGGTTTTGGGATCAAGGTAATGCTGGCCTCATAAAATGAGTTGGGAAGTTTTCCTTCCATTTCTATTTTTTGGAACAGTTTCAGAAGAATAGGTATTAATTCTTCTTGAAATGTTTGGTAGAATTCCCCTGGGAAGCCATCTGGCCCTGGGCTTTTGTTTGTTGGGAGATTTTTGATGACTGCTTCAATTTCCTTAGTGGTTATAGGTCTGTTCAGGTTTTCTATTTCATCCTGGTTCAGTTTTGGTAGTTGGTACATCTCTAGAAATGCATCCATTTCTTCCAGGTTATTTAATTTGCTGGCATAGAGTTGCTCATAATATGTTCTTATAATTGTTTGTATTTCTTTGGTGTTGGTTGTGATCTCTCCTCTTTCATTCATGATTTTGTTGATGTGGGTCATTTCTCTTCTCTTTTTGATAAGTCTGGCCAGGGGTTTATCAATCTTGTTAATTCTTTCAAAGAACCAGCTCCTAGTTTCGTTGATCTGTTCTACTGTTCTTTTAGTTTCTATTTCATTGATTTCTGCTCTGATCTTGATTATTTCTCTTCTCCTGCTGGGTTTAGGCTTTATTTGCTGTTCTTTCTCCAGCTCCTTTAGGTGTAGGGTTAGGTTGTATACTTGAGACCTTTCTTGCTTCTTGAGAAAGGCTTGTATTGCTATATACTTTCCTCTTAGGACTGCCTTTGCTGCATCCCAAAGATTTTGAATAGTTGTGTTTTCATTTTCATTGGTTTCCATGTATTTTTTTAATTCTTCTTTAATTTCCTGGTTGACCCATTCGTTCTTTAGTAGGATGCTCTTTAGCCTCCATGTATTTGAGTTCTTTCTGACTTTTGTCTTGTGATTGAGCTCTAGTTTCAAAGCATTGTGGTCTGAAAATAGGCAGGGAATGATTCCAATCTTTTGGTACCGGTTGAGACCTGATTTATGACCTAGGATGTGATCTATTCTGGAGAATGTTCCATGGGCACTAGAGAAGAATGTGTATTCCGTTGCTTTGGGGTGGAATGTTCTGAATATGTCTGTAAAGTCCATTTGGTCCAGTGTGTCATTTAAAGTCTTTATTTCCTTGTTGATCTTTTGCTTAGATGATCTGTCCATTTCAGTGAGGGGGGTGTTAAAGTCCCCCACTATTATTGTATTGTTGTCGATGTGTTTCTTTGCTTTTGTTATTAATTGCCTTATATAATTGGCTGCTCCCATGTTAGGGGCATAGATATTTACAATTGTTAGATCTTCTTGTTGGATAGATCCTTTAAGTATGATATAGTGTCCTTTCTCATCTCTTATTACAGTCTTTGGTTTAAAATCTAATTTGTCTGATATAAGGATTGCCACCCCAGCTTTCTTTTGGTGTCCATTAGCATGGTAAATGGTTTTCCACCCCCTCACTTTCAATCTGGGGCTGTCTTTGGGTCGAAAATGAGTCTCTTGCAGACAGCATATCGATGGGTCTTGTTTTTTAATCCAGTCTGATAGCCTGTGTCTTTTGATTGGGGAATTGAGCCCATTTACATTCAGGGTAACTATTGAAAGATAGGAATTTAGTGCCATTGTATTGCCTGTAAGATGACTGTTACCGTATATTGTCTGTGTTCCTTTCTGGTCTATGTTGCTTTTGGGGTCTCTCTTTGCTTAGAGGACTCCTTTCAAGATTTCCTGTAGGGCTGGTTTTGTGTTTGCAAATTCCTTTAGTTTTTGTTTGTCCTGGAAGCTTTTTATCTCTCCTTCAATTTTCAATGACAGCCTAGCTGGATATAGTATTCTTGGCTGCATATTTTTCTCGTTTAGTGCTCTGAATATATCCTGCCAGTCCTTTCTGGCCTGCCAGGTCGCTGTGGATAGGTCTGTTGCCAATCTAATGTTTCTACCCTTGTAGGTTACATATCTCTTCTCCCGAGCTGCTTTCAGGATTTTCTCTTTGTCTATGAGACTCGTAAGTTTTACTATTAGATGTCGGGGTGTTGACCTATTTTTATTGATTTTGAGAGGGGTTCTCTGTGCTTCCTGGATTTTCATGCCTGTTTCCTTCCCCAAATTAGGGAAGTTCTCTGCTATAATTTGCTCCATTATACCTTCTGCCCCTCTCTCTCTTTCTTCTTCTTCTGGGATCCCAATTATTCTAATGTTGTTTCGTCTTATGGTATCGCTTATCTCTCGAATTCTGCCCTCGTGATCCAGTAGTTGTTTATCTCTCTTTTTCTCAGCTTCTTTATTTTCCATCATTTCATCTTCTATGTTACTGATTCTCTCTTCTGCCTCATTTATTCTAGCAGTTAGCGCCCCCATTTTTTATTGCACCTCATTAATAGCCTTTTTGATTTCTACTTGGTTGGATTTTAGTTCTTTTACTTCTCCAGAAAGGGTTTCTCTAATAACTTCCATATTTTTTTCAAGCCCAGCTAGTATCTTTAAAGTGATGATTCTGAACTCTAGATCTGACATTGTACTAATGTCCGTATTGAGTAGGTCCCTGGCAGTCGGTACTACCTCTTGTTCTTTTTGTTGAGGTGATTTTTTCCGTCTTGTCATTTTGTGCAGAGGAGAATAGATTAATGAGAGAACAAAATGCTAGCAGAGTAACAACGTCCCCAGAAAATATACTCTAAACAAATCAGAAAAAACCTGAAGCAGTGGGAAAAGAAAGGGAAAGAGAGAAAAAAGTAAAAGAAAAAAAAAGAAAAAGATAAAGATAAAAACAAAAACAAACAAAACAAAACAACAACAAAAAAACCAGAATGTGATCAAATATGATCAGTGCCACACACTAGATTTGGGGTGTATTTTGGTCTTTTAGAAGAAAGTGCCTCCCAAAATTTTAAAGAAAGAAAAACTTATATATGTACAAAAATAAGGGTTGATATGATGAAGGGATGGAATATGACTGTAAAGATGGAAATTATAAAAAATTTTATAAAAGGAATTGATAAGAAGTTGTTTGAAAAAAGAAAGAAGAGGATTTAAAAAAAGAAAAAAAAATGGAGAGGATGTGATCAGGCAGGGGAACAGAAAACACCATATACTAGAGATTTAGGGTATATTTTGATCTGTTAGAAGAAACTATCTCAAAATTTTAAAGAGAGAACAACTTATATATATAAGCCAAAAATATGGGTAACTACTATGAAGGGATAGAATATGACTCTAAAAATGAAAAATAAAAATGTTTTTTTTTTAAAAAAAAAGGGATTGATAAGATGTTGGTTGAAAAAGGGAAAAAGAAAAATTCAAAAAGAATAAAAAAAGAAAAAAAGACAGTTAAAAAAAAATTAACTTTGAAAGACTACAGGATCATGGTAAAAAAGCCATGAATTCTATGTGCAGTAGTCCCCTAGCGCTGGAGTTCTGCCGTTCTCATTGATGGGTAAACTTGGTCTTGGCTGGCTGTTCTCGCTGATCTTCTGGGGAGGGGCCTGTTGCCGTGGTTTCCAAATGTCTTTGCCGGAGGCAGAATTGCCCCGCCCTTGCCCCCTCCCAGCTAAGTAATCTGCTGGGGTTTGCTCTCCGGGGCTTTTGTTCCCTGCGAGCTTTCCGTACAGCTTTGGAGGCGGAGAGTGAAAATGGCGGCCTCCCAATCTCCGCCCCGGAGGAGCCGAGAACTCGGGGTCCCGCTTCTCAGTGAGCCCCCAGAGAAAAGCCGTCAGTCACTCCCGTCTCCCCGGTCTCCAGCCGCACTCCGTGCTCACCCGGCCTGTGACCGCGCGTTTCTATCTCTGGCACCCGACCCCGGGTGGAGTCTCCAAACCCAGCAGATCCCTGCGGTGCACTCCCGCGCGGCTCCTCCCGGGGGAGGAAGGTGAGTCTCCCTGGATCTGCCGCTTGTTGGGTCCCTGCTGGAGGAGCAGTGGCCTGACTGTGCCGCGGATCACAGTTTATGGCAACCCCGAGCTGAGAGCCCGCACCTGGGCTCCGCCTCTGCAGCCGGCTTCCCTGCTCCGATACCTGGGAGCTCTGCCACACTCAGGCACCCCCAGTCTTTCTGTGACCCGTGGGTCCTGAGACCACACTGTCCCGGAGGGTTCCACCCCCCGCTTAGCCACCAGAGTGACGTCCCTCAGCGGAGCAGACTTTTAAAAGTTCCGATTTTGTGCTCCGCGGCTCTATCACTTGCCAGAAGCAGCCGACGGAGGCCCCCTCCCCCGCCGTCTATCCTCCTGAATATCGCCTCGGATTCACTTCTCCGCACGTCCTACCTTCCAGAAAGTGGTCGCTTTTCTGATGAGAGAGTTGTTGCTCTTCTTTTCTTCGATCTCCTGTTGAGTTTGTAGGTGTTCAGAATGGTTTGATCCCTATCCAGCTGAATTCCTGAGAGGAGACGAAATCCAGGTCTCCTACTCCTCCGCCATCTTGCTCCGCCCCCTCTGACCCATTCTCAATCCCCCTAGTAATTTGATGGATTTTGGAAAAAATATGAAGGAACTTGAATAAAATTGAATAATTTTTCAATGTAAGAACTTCTCAATTGCTCATAGAAATGGAAAAAAGAACAAGTCAGGGTAACTAAACTTTATATTTATTCACCAAATTTAATTTTCTACTAATAACTTCTATTCTGTTCTCCCTTGTATCCAAGGCACAGAAGGATTTTGGTTTAATCTGCCTGCCTAACAATTTACCCATAGAGCTGGAAGTGTTAATGAGAGTAAAATGGCCCAAAGGCAGACATCAGGAAACAGGAGAGAAAGAGGCAGGGGGGCCTGGGTAATATAACCAAAAAATCAGTCCTTTAAACATTCGAAATACAATGGTTTGTGACACTATCTGTATCTTGTCGCCTGAGCTAAAAAGAGAAATTGAAGTATGATTTATAGTTTTAAGCTTCATCAACTAGGGAGTCAAGTTAGACTTTCATGAAACACTCAAGCAAGAATATGTATCTTATGTATCTGCAGTTCTTTCTGGGCTTTTAGAGTCAAAAGCAGTCACTTCAAGGTCACCAACATCTGCAGTCCTTCCTTTCTTTCCTGCCTTCCCTCTTTCCTTCCTTCCTTCCTTTCACTTCCTCCCCTCCCCCCTTCCTCAGAGTGCACATTCAGGGCAAGTGCCTTGTTTCTTCAATCTTCCCTCCCTTCCTCAATTCTATTTTTCTGTCTTTTCTTGTTCTCTCTCTATCTTAATTCTGGCCATTGGTTGAGGAACACCTGTATTTGTTTTTAGTTGTCTTAAGTCATCTGCATATCACAACCGAAACTGTTCTCCCTTACTTCTTATCATGAAATTGGCCTTTCTGCCCTTTATAACTATAACTATTCACCCTCCCAATCTACCCTCAACCCTATTTAGCTAAATAGTAACAAGTTGTTTTGAGTAATGTCAGCCTAAATCTTTGCTATAATTTATAGATATGAGTGTAACACACATGTATACGTGCATGCAAACATGCACACTTACTTTTATTTATTTATTTATTTATTTGTCATTCCAACTCCTATTTCAAAGATCAATGTAGAACAAAAGCTTCTCCACCCTGTATTTTAAAGATTTTATTTATTTGAGAGAGAGAAAGAGAGAGAGAGAGCACGTGAGAGGGGGTTAGGGAAGAGGGAGAAGCAGACTCCCTGCTGAGCAGGGAGCCCGATGCGGGACTCGATCCCGGGACTCCAGGATCATGACCTGAGCCGAAGGCAGTCGCTTAACCAACTGAGCCACCCAGGTGCCCCCACCCTGTATTTTAAAAAGCTGTTCTTGGTTGGTAACCTCAGTTAGTGTAGTCATTGCCTTGGGCTATTTGTGATTGCCTTTCTTTCACAGTATGCCCTAATCTATCCTTCTGCTAGATTTATTAGTTTTCCTAGATCTTGAGCCAACCTATTAAATGACAGTATGCTCTAATATGAATTTTATTTAATTGGAAAGAAAATATATACTTGTCAAGGAAACATATTTTATTTTTGAATTGAAAAATACTTCCTTGGACCAATTTACTAGGAGATTTAAATGATCAATTTCACTCTATTAACATTAGTTTTTTTATATTCCTGTTCTGTGCAGGGCACCATCAAAGCTGCAGTAACAAATTTATTATATTATGATGACAAATGATAGGACACATTGCTTTGATCATCAGATGAGGGCATCTGTCATGTGAGAAAATACACTGATGCAATGGTAGCTCCACATTTGCTCCCAACCAGGCTATTTCAGAGGTCACAGAACAAAAAGGCTCACTGAGTGAATTAAGATACATGAATCACACAGGCTATTGAATTAACTTAAAAATGATAGCAAAAATGCAGGGGGAAGAGAAAGGTAACAAATAGTACGGTAACACACTGATAACAGGTGGTAGAAATGGCTTGCTACCTGGATCCTGGATCCTTGTTTCACCAGCCATGTTCGTATGTCCTGTCTTTCTCTTTTCTGTCTCCTCTCATGGTGAGATTGACAAAGGGGCTTAGCAGATAAAAGGTGCCTGCAACCAGTACACATTTTCTGTATGAGTGAGACACGGGGGCAAAAATTACCTGCTGATCAGCTATTGGTTTTGTAGGGCAAAGACATTTGGGGCCAGAATCAATATGGCCAGAATGGGGGGTCACAAATGGAGAACACATACATGCTGAGTGTCTTGTGTAACTCATGTGTTTTGCAGTCATTATCATCCTCATCTCCACATGTTCCATGTAACTGTATCATGAATATTTGTTACTTCTTGGTCTTTTCTCTGTCAGTGTTCGGTACCTACATACTCTGCCTACATTATTGATGTCCAACACAACTCTCAAGCGTCTTGCTCCTATACTTAGTTTTATCTATTATCCTAGTATTTTTGCTTTTCTTAATTCATATATTTTTTATTAAATAAACTAATATTGGGATTCAATAGAGTTAACATATTAAAAATGTGTGTTTTTAAACTCATCCTCTACTTAAAATCTGTCTGAAATACTTTAGAAAACAAAAAGCTGTGAATGTCCTTTATTTGCAGTCCTCTTGGTTGTCAGATGGGTTTGCCATGTAAAGTTTATCATTGATCAGTCTTCCATGTTGCTAAAACTCCCTCACCACCCTTAATTCCAGATATTTTTCTGTATTCCATATTTAGGTAGATTTGGCCTCAGGTACTGGCCACTATGTACCCCACTCCAGACAAAAATATTGCCATCTTATTGAAGGAGAGAAAGACCCTCCACTATCTTATTTGTTAGCAGTATTGCAATGGTCGCAAAGCAGAATGCTTTGTTCTCTCAGCCTACATTTTGTTACTGTTATTGTTATTCCTTTCTTGTCTTAAATCATTACAAGAATATTTTCAACCCACCCCTATTGTGATGTTTGTATTTATCTGAATACCTCATGGGTAAAATGTTCTCAATTGAACTAATTGTTAGATAAACATTTTATCATAAAAAACAAAGAACTATTAGATTTGAAAGGGAGTGCAGGTTTGGAATAAATGCATCTAGGCTCTCTCTTCAATTGTTGATAAACTCTCTTGTGCATGACAAGATTTGGGGACTGAACTTAGGGTATGGTGTTTTCCTTTTTAATAAGAAGCAAGAGTAGAAATGTTATGGAATTGAAATCACTGAGAGTGAACCAAAAAGTTCCCTGATATTCTGTGTGTATATATAATAATATATTGGGTCTCCAATATTTGAAGGCTAGTTCTGTAATCTGTTCTTTATCAGTTGGCCCTTTTTCACTTTTTGTGTATTCTTATTTCTTTTCATTTACTTTATGTGTTCATATGATTGGAGAGTCCTCTTATATATTTATTCAAGAAGTATTTATTGTGATTCTACTATATGCTGGTTATCATTTTATAGCCTGCCTACAAAAAAGAATAAACACAAAGTATTTGCCTGCACAGATATTATATTCGAGTGGGAGATACTTATTGATAGATAGATGATAGATAGATAGATGATGATGATGATAGATAGATAGATGATAGATAGAAGATTAATCAACCTTTGGAGGTAACATTTGAGCAGACCTTAAGTGAATGAAACAATAAGCTTTGGGGTAGAGTACCAATCTCTTTTGCAGAGGCCCTGAGATGGGAGCATGTTTGGCTTATTCAGAAAACAAAGGATGCCAGTGTGGCTGGAAACAGTGAAAATTGTCAAGACCACAAGGGAGTAGTCAGAGAGTAAGCCTAGGGCAAGATCACAAAGCTTGTCATGGCAGGTTACAGACCATGGCAAGGTCTTTGGTGATATTCTGAATTTAAATGGAAGCCAGCGGAAGCTGTGAACAGGACAGTGGCATAATTTGAATTATAGTTCTGAAGGCTTAGTCTAGCTGTTGTGTGGAGAACGGCCTTTGATAGAGCAGAGTGGACTACTGATGAGGCTATTGTAGCTCAGTGAATGAAGGATAGCTGTTCCTTGGATTGGAAGTAGGATGTAGGGATTGAGGTGATGAGGAGTGGTCAAAATTTTGAATGCATTTTGAAAATGGAGACAGTAAGATTTTCTACTTCTTGGATATAGGCTTAATATAGAGGAACTTAAGGTTTTTGTCCTAAACAACTGGGTATATGGTCTTGTCCTTTACTGAAATAGAACTATTAAAGGATAATCAAGTGTGAGTAGTAGGGGTGGGAAAGAGGGTTTCATCATGTTACTTTTGAGATGCCTAGTAGAGATACAAATGGAGATGTCAAGTAACATACAGATTCAACTCTAGAATTCATGGAAGGGTCAGTATTGAAGATAGTAATTCTGGAAGAATTAACGTATACGTTGGTATTTAGAGTCTTGTGATTCTATGGCATCACTTGTAGAGTAAATCTAGACAGAGAAGAGAAGAAAGTCAAAGACTGAGTCTTAAGGCACGTCATACCTCAAAGTAGAGAATAAGAAGTATCAGCAAAGGAAGTTGAGAAATAGTTTCCAGTGACGCAGAAGGAAAACCAGGTAAGTGTGATATCTAAAAATCAAATAGATAGTACTTTAGTAGGACTTAAGGAGGTAGAAAGTAAGCAACTGTGTTCAGTGTAGCTTGAGAGAGTGACTAAATTCAAGTGTTAGAATGAGACACGGATTTTGTATTGTGGAATGCACTGGTGACTCACAATAGCAGCATTAATGGGTTGAGGATAAAGGAAACACACCCCCTCCCTCCCCTAGCATTTTCTTTCCCATTTGGATTCTGAAAAAGTTGAGAACTAAAATAAAGGATATAGTGAATACGGAACCGCAATAACATCTTTATTAATTCTGAAAGCTAAGGTGGACCACGTATTTTTATATCTTTCAGCCAGATGAGTGTTCTAACTGAATCTCAGAATCATACACAGACTCAGCCCCAGTTTGTTCTGGAAGGCTTTCCTCTGAAGGACCAGTGGAATGCAAAGTTCTTACAGACCACTCTTCTTCAAGAAGAAAAATGGTAGTAATGCTAAGTGACTTACCAAATAAGATTAATCAGAACACCTCTCCTGAAGTGGAATAAAAAAGGCAGAGTGAGTCCAAAAATACTAGCAAATCACCTTTCAGAGGAAGGAAACATCAGGCATGAGAAACAATTCATTTACCCTTAACAATAATAGTAATATTCAATTCTTTGAGGGATTTTTTTTCCTATAAAAATGAGCAAAAATGGAATCTGGCTAAAAAAGGAGATGAGCTAAAGTTGTTTTTTGTTTCTTTAAGGTATGAAATATAATAACCAGTTTGTGTGATGTTCTGTTTTTCTTCTTACGGTGCACAAATCCATACCGTTTGGTTATAGTTACATTAGTTTGTTAAGCACCTGCCTCCTCCACAAGAATGTTAGTTGCATGAGGGTAAAGATTTTGTTTTTATCTTTTGTGTAAGCACTAACCCTGTAAGTATGCCTGGCATGCATATATTAAGTACTTATTGAGTGTCTTAGTAATTTACTGAGTATGCTGTCATATCAATAATTTAATCTATTTGAAAGCCCGGGATAGTGTAATCAGCATTTGCTATAGAGACACGTGGACTCTAGTCACAATTCTAACATTTATGTTATTTTGGGTAAACACTCTACCTGAGTTTCAGTCTTCTATTTTTCTTCTGAAAACTGAAGATAAATATAATTATTTTCTTTTGACCTCAGAGGAGTACTTTAAAAATTCATATAATAAATGTGAGAACTCTCTGAAAAGATCAATTGTGGAATATTGTTCTTTCCCTCTGTCTGTGTGCACACAGAAAGGGTTGTGTTGATGTTACCCTTTTTTTTTTATGTTACCCATTTTTAATCAATCAGGCTGGCATTAAGTTCAACCATTATTTGCAAATAACTGGATGGGGTGTAAGTGGGATTACATTATAAAATATATTTCTTAACAAGAAGACATCAACTTAGTCATGGCATGCTCTATGTTTTTCAGTTACCTCAGCTTTTAGAATTAATCTTCATTTAATACATTTAATAATTACAATTTCAAGATGATACGAAGAGAATTCTTACTTTTCCATCTCAAAATCTGAATAATAACTGATAAATAAAGAAATTCCTGATGCTGATGTATAAGCAGAGAGAACAATAGGCATCCATTATCATGGAGCAGGGTAGCATCCTATGAAAAGCGTTGCAAGTCAAAGTGTAATTGAAATTTCTGAATACCCAGGTCTTTGTCACAGGATTATATTTTTATTCTTATTACTCTCACCAGCAAGCAATACAGACTACAAATGTAATTCTAACTTCATTACTTTATAAAGTGATAGTTAAGTAGTCTAGACTCATTTCCTTACTTCCTATTAACCTTCTGCATTTGAATCCTGCCAAAAGACACCAGGAAACAAATTTCTCAAGCATTCTGTAACTTCCTATTGATTCTCTCCACTATCACTTTACCATCACTTCTGACTACAAATTGGTTTGTTTCAGAGGGGGTTAAGATAATGAGTCTGGATTAGAATAAAAATCCTGTGGACAAAAGTCTGTTTCTCTGAATTGTAATTGTGATAACACAGTCATAATTACTATTGCCCTACAAAAAAAAAAAAAACATAACATGGGTAAACAGGATTCAAACAGAAATGTTTTCTTTATATTACACATCCCTATAGTAAATAAATAAGTAAATAGCATTAACAAAAAAATTCTGAGTGGAATAACAAACTTATAAGATGCGAGGGGTTAACCCATTTTCTGGCCAAAATATCTCAACTTATCTCTTGGAAGGAAATGTGTAGTGTCACAGCAAAGGATTTTCTGGTCAAAATAGCTAATGAATCATGAATACATAAAACAAAAATAAGCCATGACCTGAACTCATCACTGTATTTTCTCAGAGACTGTCAAAAAACACCTTTTTGGCATAAAGTGAAACACTTCTCAAGAAGCATAAGAACAGATTCTGGGGTATGGAAAGATCCACCCCCTCAAAGAACTGATGAAGTAAAGTGATCTTGCTTTTGCTTTTCCTATAGACTTTTCATGCTCTATGTTTATTCCTTTCTAGTATTTATCCTAAGGAATCTTGAATCCAGGAGTTCTTGACTCCAGGGCTTCTGGTTTGTCCTTTATTCTCTGACTGACCAGAGAGGCGCCAAAGTGCAGCGACTAGGATCATACATCCCAGCCCTAAAGAAAGCTAACTGTATGGCTTACTAGGTGACTTAATTTTCATATACTTCCTTTCTGCATCTGTAAGATCAGGCTAATTATACTAACTTCTCAAAAGAAATTTGAGTACTAAATGGCATTAAATTAAATCATACTTACGAAGCCTTTAGACAGTGCCCAGGAAAGTGTGTCCTATATAACAGAATACATAAAAAGATGCTGCTGTGCATATGGCAAATCTGAAAATTTTCAAGGACTTTTTAAAATCCAGATCATGGGTCGCCTGGGTGGCTCAGTCATTAAGCGTCTGCCTTCGGCTCGGGTCATGGTCTCAGGGTCCTGTGATCAAGGCCCGCATCAGGCACCCTGCTCGGCGGGAAGCCTGCTTCTCCCTCTCCCACTCCCCCTGCTTGTGTTCCCTCTCTCGCTGTGTCTCTCTCTGTCAGATAAATAAAATCTTTAAAATAAATAAATAAATAAATAAATAAATAAATAAAATCCAGATCATACCCCTTAGACAGCAAAGGATTTTCTACTTTATAGTTGTATTGCATCTGCCACTTTAGACAGTATAATAAAAAGAAGCATATATTGATGACATGGAGAAAAGCTTCTAAAATTAGGAAATATGTAAAAGAATAAAAATGTTGACTGATACAGTCTTTCATAAAAATAAAACTATTTGGCATGATCATCCAGTAAATGACAATATTGATTTTGATCACAGATTACGATGGCAAAGATTGCCTTTGAGATAAATTGTTTTTTGTTGTTCTCTTTCAGGAGAAGAAAGTAGCTCAATTTTAGTTGTTACAAATCTGTGTCCTTGTAGATAGGGCATAAATTCACTTTGTGAAAGAAATGGAAAGTCAAAGAATCAGAGACACTGAGAGACATGACTGATTTGCAAGGGGACCAGGTCCTCTACAGGAAAGACCTTAAACCACACATATAATATAGGTTCAGAAATCTGTTGGACTTTTCCAAGTGTCTGCTGTGGCCCAAGAGGTATACCACATGGGCTTAGCTTGTCCAGAGATCACTGCATTTGTGAGCAGCTATGAGCTCTGATAATGGTAGCACATCATTGCTGCTTAAGTGTTCAAGGCCAGTAAGTAATACCAGGAGGCATCTGTGGCATAATGCACTGAAGTACAGCATCCTTGGGGACATTGGGCAGCAGTGTAGACAGAATTTGAACATTCAGGAGTCTTCTGAATCTCTATCCTCCTAAACACTGGTGGCTATGAGCAATGACCAACAATGATTAATAGATTTATATATGCATTAGGGAGCATTAGAAGGAAGTTTAAGGTAAGTGATCTCTGAAAAAAAGAACGAAGGTCCTAAGCCAAGTAGGTGAAATCTTATAACACAGCATCATTTATACTCAGAGACTGGTTACCTTTTCCTTGGGGGAAAGTGGTAGGCATAATTCTAAGATGGCTGCATGATCATCATCTGGTTTACAAGTTCCCCTGAATATGGGTGAGACTGTGAATATGACATAATTCCCACTTGTGATAAGTTTATGTTTTATTGCAAAGGCAAAGTGTTTTGCAAATGTAACTAATATCCCAAATCCATTGTCTTTGAGTTATTCAACAAGAAGATTTTACTGGATAGGCTTCTCTTAATCAAGTAAATGTTTAAAAGGGACTTAGCCCCGGGGCGCCTGGGTAGCTCAGTTGTTAAGCCTCTGCCTTCCGCTCAGGTCATGGTCCCAGGGTCCTGTGATCAAGGCCTGCATCAGGATCCCTGCTTGGAAGGAAGCCTGCTTCTCCCTCTCCCACTCCCCCTGCTTGTGTTCCCTCTCTCGCTGTGTCTCTCTCTGTCAAATAAATAAATAAAATCTTTAAAAAAAAAAAAAGAGGGACTTAGCCCTTCCTGAAGGGAGAGATTTGAAAAAGAGAAATTCTTCCAAGAAGCAAATATTCATGTTGTGAACTGGCTATGGAGGGTGACACATGGCAATGACCTGAGGGTGATTAGCAGGAGCTAAGAATGGTCTTTGGCTGATGACCAGAAAGAAAACAGGGTCTTCATTCTACAGTGACAGAAATTGAATTTCTCCATCAACTTGAGGAAGCTAAAAAGCAGATCTCTTCCTCATCAAGCCTCCAGGTGAATCCTCACTGGCCAACACTTTGATTTCAGCCTCATGAGACTGAACAGAAGATCCAGCTAGCCAACTTTGGGTCCTAACCCACAGAGACTGTGAGATAATAAATGTGTGTAGTTTTAAGTTATTAAGCTTGTGATAATTTGTTATGTAGGAACAGAAAACTAATATAGGGAGTAGTAGATGCAGCCCTAAATCTCTACTGGAAAAGTAAATATACTAGTCTGTAGAGACCTGAGAAATTCACACAAAAGATAAGAAAAGGCTGTGTCATGCCTCAAATCATATTCGGGATAAAACTGATTCTCAAAACCTCCATTGCCACCACCTAGTCCAAGCTATCATCACGCCTGGCCTAAATAACACAGTAATTTTTCCAGCCTTACACCTAGTGTACCCTTTCCCTTTTTGTAACATATTTTAACAAAGTGGTGAAATTGATCACATTAAAATAGAATAATATTCCTGCACTCAAAATCCTCCAATGACGTCTCCTTCTCAAGTAAAATCTGAAGCATATAACACCTAAATGTCCTTTCATTTCATCTCCCGGTTAGTGGTCTCCCATTCGTGGATTCTAATACTGCCTGTGCACCTCTCCATTTCTCTTTTCTATTTTCCTCCAGAGAACTTTTCAGCATATAAATTACCAGGCATTTTTTTTTTCATTTATTTTGGTTTTATCTCTTTCCCCATCACACCCCAACCCAACCCATTAGGATGTATGCACCACAGGAGCAAAGAAGTTAGTCTGTTTTGTTCACTAATATAGCCTTAAGTGTCTAGAATAGTGTGGGTAACAAAATTGACACTATCACTATTTGGTGAATGAATGGAAGTGAACATCCATTTTTCCAGGAAATATTCCTTTAGAGAGGAAACAGGACAGTGTCTGAAAAGGTAATTCTAGTAGTGTCTGCTTAGAGAACAAATGCTTATGTGGACATTTAGCATGTACAGATGGGGCGTATTTTCCCTTAAATGTTAAAAATGGAATGTCTGCATTCCCTGTATGACAGGGAGGAGATATTTCAGGAAGACTAAACAGAGACATAGTTACCCTGTAGTTATTTGGGTGTGACTTTGTTCTTCCAGGGCTCATGGAAGGCCCTAGTACGCTATTCCAGAATTTGGTTCTGATTTGAATGTGAGTCACTTGCTAACCCTATCAAACTCACTCATTTGCTAATAACTGGAGGAGGAAATGTATTTCATGGTCATACTGTACAATAACAAGTAGCCAGGGGGCTATTTTGAGTGATAATTTGCTCCAATTCTGTGAAATACCTAAAGACGATATAAAGGAAGAAATTAATGGAATCACAATGATTAAGGACTATATACCCAATATGTCAATTTACATTCAGATCATCACCTCTGTATTCTTCAAATTATGCAGATGGCAGACCATAGACAATTGTTCCACAATGCCGAAGAGAGATCAGTGCTGGCCAGAGACTGATAGACTGCTGAGTCAGACACAATGCTGCTCTGTACAGAGCCACTATTGTAACAAGTATCTTTTTGGTTTAAAGTAACAAATCTCCTCTTTTAAAAAAAAATAATAGATTGGGGGCGCCTGGGTGGCTCAGACGGTTAACCGTCTGCCTTCAGCTCGGGTCATGATCCTGGGGTCCTGGGATCGAGCCCCACATCGGGCTCCCTGCTCAGTGGAGAGCCTGCTTCTTCCTCTCCCTCTGCCTCTGCCTGACGCTCCCCCTGCTTGTGCTCTCTCTCTCTCTGTCAAATAAAAAATAAAAAATAAAAAATAAAAATAATAGATTCAGATTGTAATTTTTTGATTTTGTCAAATCCATGAAGAAGAATCATTATATGTTAAATACACAGGTCAGATGATGTAGGACAGTAGACCTGTGTTATTGAATAGACACCCAGCTGGGGGCCACAATCAGATGCAGCAGCTACTCTTGTCTTGAAATGCACTGCAGACTCCAATTAAAATGGAAATGAGTGTATCATAAATATTTTGACAAATATGTCAAATTGATGCTCAGTGATGTTTGTTTTATATTTAAAGGACTGTCAGTGTTCCTTATTTATTATAATTCCTTTTGTTGTTTAAGTCAGAATGATTCTAAGTCAATACACCTGAGGAAGGAAAGTGGGAATTTACCTAATGGGGAATTTCTGCATCTGGGTCCATATTTCATTAGGTCTATGTTAGTCATAGATACTTTCATAGACCTATGATACGTATCAGACTTTACAGTTCAAATCAGTGCTGAATAAAGTCCTTCATTAGCTACTCAGTAAAAACAATTCTGTTGTTTGAGGGTGATTACAAAACAGGAAGTCTTGTATTTAGGTCACATTTGGTGTATATTGCATTTTATTTTATATACATACAAACACAATACCTTACAGGTATTCCAGAAAAAAAATATGAAAACGGTGTTCAAATAATTAAATCCAATGAAATGTAGCCAAACTTAAAAATTGAAATGTAGCCAAATTTAGAAGTTATTATAAATATAGTTTCTAATACCCAGAGAAGATTCCATAGAGCTTGAGTCTATTTTGCATGACTTTGCTTAAAGTACATCATGAGGAAAAAGGATATAGACTAAGAACAAAATTTTCTCCTTTTGCTACCACTCTTCATCATTTTAAGGAACACCACTTATAAATGTCAAATTATCTGAACTAGAAAAAATCCATAAATGGGTTTTTAAATGTATAGCACCTTTTTTGTGTACTCTTTGAAATTTATTGGAATTACAGTTTCACACAAATCGTCTCACAAATTTCAAAGCCTTAAGCTTTCCTTATTGAGATGTTATTAGTAGTGTTAATCGAATGATAGAAAGGAGACTATAATGTATTATAACAATTCTGATTATAAATCTTTTACGGAACTTAAAAGGTTATTTTCTACCTATAGCTATTGTCTTCATCAGCAAAATTAATATGAATGAAATGAGAACTTTAGGATTTTAGTGTACCTTTTCTATAATTGAAGCATAAACTAAAATGTAATCACATCTATTAATCTCAGAGTTTTGGACTGCTGGAATTTAAAAACAGTTTTTTACACTTTTGATTGAGTAATCTGAGTGCTTATTGAGTACTTAGAAGAGATTAATGAAAAGTCAGCATGTGAAAAACTGAACTAACCTTTCACTAATTAGTTTTCTTAACCTTTACGACATCCACAAAGAGAATAAATGCAAAATACATGACAGATGCCTTCTTTTTCATTGCATAAAGCTTGATTTACGTATTTTTCTTTAAACTTTTTTCTATTTTCACACAATCCATCACAATAAAGAATAACTTATAAATATACAAATTAATCATAAGTAGCTCTTATTAGGCCTAAAATAGGCAAAATCCTATGTTGTTAGTTTGATAACTAGACTGAAAATTCTAAGTTTATAGTAACTATCAAGGGCAAAGTAAACTAAAGTATCTCCTAAGACTTTTATCAAGTAGGAGGAATTCGAGAGTATTTTATAAAATTGTGGTACATTGTACCCGGAGAGAACCATGACTCCATTTTAATCACCATTGTGGAGAAATCTAAAAATAATGCTTTTCAGATGTTATTTTTTTTTTAAATTTTATTTATTTTTTCATGAGAGACAGAGAAAGAGAGAGAGAGAGAGGGAGGAAGGCAGAGGCAAAGAGAGAAGCAGGCTCCTGGCAGAGCAGAGAGCCTGATGCTGGACTCGATCCCAGGACCCTGGGATCATGACCTGAGCCCAAGGCAGACACTTAACCACCTGAGCCACCCAGGTGCCCTCAAATGTTATGTTTTTAGACTACTAGTAATTCATGTGTTTTTCCTGTGTAGTTGATTCAAGTTTTCTACCATTCTCTAGGATACACATACACACACACTCACACATATAAAATTATATCCAATAACACAAAACCCAAGTGAAAGTGAGAGAACTGGTAGCCTTCAGACCCTCAGAGAGGAATTTGAGGATCATTTACTTTATTTTCTAACTTGCTGTTAGCTCTTTCTTGTGAATCCAAAATTATACACAGATCTAACCAATCCTAAGAGAAATGCATAGAAGAGATCCCATTTCCTGTGTTTTTTTTCTTCAACAACATCTCATTCTTAAAACTTTTATACCCTGCTATCTTCATATCTTCACATATTTTCAATCTTAGGTATCCTTAGGTTCTTTCCAGAACTTTATCATGATTAATCACTCTCACCATCTTTAAATTTTCTCTTCTTTTAGGATCCTAAAAATATTTCTATACTGCACATTGAACTATTGTAAATTTTGTATATATCAGTCTTTTATGTTGGACTAAAGTTTCTAACAGTTGTTCATGGTTCAGTTTCATTAAATGTCTCTTGAATTCTTTACAATCATTATATAAAAGGTAATTATTCAGTTTTCCTCAAATATCTCATGCATTCTATAGGCATCATTTCCTTTAATACCCAAATAAAATGACTAGTGTTCACATTCTGGAATTCTCCTCCCCTTAATATTTCTGAGCAAATGCAGTGTGAAGTTATTAGTGGGGTGGTAAGTGATTGAAAAATACTGCCTTTTTCAATCACTACTTCAAATTTCTGATACACCCCTAAAAATTGTTTCCTTCTTACTACTCATCCCCTAAAGTCTAATAAAAGCAATGCTTGCATTTCTGCCTTTATTCACCAACTTATAAATAATGTAGTGTTTTGTTTTTTTTTTAAAGATTTTATTTATTTATTTGAGAGAGAGAGAATGAGAGAGAGCACATGAGAGGGGAGAGGGTCAGAGGGAGAAGCAGACTCCCCGCCAAGCAGGGAGCCCGATGCGGGACTTGATCCAGGGACTCCAGGATCATGACCTGAGCTGCAGGCAGTCGCTTAACCAACTGAGCCACCCAGGTGCCCCAATGATGTAGTGTTTTAAAGGAAAACTAATTTTACTAAAGTTTTGTGGATAATGGAGGGTGATAAAACTCAGAATAGTATCCAACTTAAAATCCAACATTAAACATCAAGGAATATACATTTCTGAATTATTTCCTGCACAGCAAAAGTACTCATTGATGGACTCAAAATTACTGGGGTTTCTTCCTTTATGGACACCCTCTTTTATCTTTTGGAAAAAGTCCAATATTTTTGTTAATCTATGTGACAGAAGAATTGTTCTTTTCTTCATTTCCTCATCTTAATGCCAAATTTACAATTAAGGAGTTTTTTGAAGCAAATATGCTAATGTGGAACCCAGCTGGCCATGTGGCAGAAACTATAAGCAGCATTTAAACTAGGGAGTGAAGTTGTCTTGCTTCCTAAATTTGACCCTCCTTATTAACCTAGAGCCAGGCCATTAAAACTGCAAGTATGCATAACCATAGCATCAAACACTTTGACTAGTACTCTGCCCACTTATGGAGAATTATGGGAATCATTGTGTTTTTTAGAAGATTCCAATTAACGGCGCCTGGGTGGCTCAGTCGTTAAGCGTCTGCCTTCGGCTCAGGTCATGATCCCGGGGTCCTGGGATCGAGTCCCACATTGGGCTCCTTGCTCAGCACAGAGCCTGCCTCTCCCTCTGCCTGCCTGCCACTCCCCCTGCTTATGCTCTCTCTCTCTCTCTCTCAATCTGTGTCAAATAAAAAAAAAAAATCTTTAAAAAGACGATTCCAATTAAAATAGACCAGAATTGAGAGAATAAGGAATACTTATACAACTCCTACATGAGAGCCTTTGGTCCTTAAGGGAGCCTTTAACCAACCAATCTTCATTCAAAGACAGTGAAAATATAATTTCCTTCATCTCTATTTTGAACTCATTCTTTTTTTTTTTTTAATGGGTTTATTCTTGTAGGTTCTCTTTTTTCTTTTTTTTTAAAGATGTTATTTATTTATTTGAGAGAAAGAATGAGATAGAGAGAGAGCATGAGAGGGGGAGGGTCAGAGAGAGAAGCAGACTCCCTGCTGAGGGCAGGGAGCCTGATGTGGGACTCAATCCTGAGACTCCAGGATCATGACCTGATCCAAAGGCAGTTGCTTAACCAGCTGAGCCACCCAGGTGCCCCATTTTGAACTCATCCTTTAGTGCATTTGCCCTCCAGTGACTTGTCCATCAGAACCTGGTTAGGATGAGTTACTTTTTTTTTTTTTTTTAAGTAAACTCTATGCCAGTGTGGGGCTCAAACTCACAACCCTGAGATCAAAAGTTACATGCTCTACCAACTGAGCCAGCCAGGTACCTCTAGGATGAGTTACTTTAGTTTAGTATTCAGTTCAGTGTGCCTTTGCATCTCACTATAACTCACATGGTCATCTGTTTCCCAGAAATAAAGGAAATTTTTCTGTGCAGCCCCCCTCCCTTTTCTTGTAAGTGGAAAACATCATTGTACAACACACTATTAAGGCTTTTTACTGAATGGTTATAGTGGCCACTACCAGTCAGTTCTCTCTTTCTCCTTACAGTATTATCTCATGCTTTTGAGAACTGCACTTATTATGGGAATACACACAGATATAGAAACATATAACAATGAGTCGAATAAAGGAAACGACATTCATGTATAAGAACTTATATGTTTACCCTATAAATATAAGAGTAAAAAAACAGTCAACATTGATAACAAGAGAAAATAAGCACATCTTTGAGTCATTATATTAATTATCAAGGGCTGCAATAACAAAATACCAGAAACTAGGTGACTGAAAATAATATAAATCATAGTTATGGTGGCTAGAACTTAAAATTCAAAACACTGACACAGCTGGTTACTTCTGGAGCCTCAGAGGCAGAATCTGCTCCATAATTCTCCCCTGGGCTTCTTGTAGTTGCCACTAAGCATTGGCATTCCTAGCTAGCTGCATCACTCCAATCTCTGTCTGTGTACTGTCACATGAAATTCATCTCTGTGTGCTACCTTAGTGTCACTGTTTTCTAAGTCATTGGATTAGGGCCCACCCAAATTCAGAATGACATCATATTAACTTGATTACAAATGGAAAGTCCCTATTTCCAGAAAACATCACATTCATAAATAGACATCCTGAAGTCACAATTTTCTGAGTTTTACCTATTTGATCTCTACCTGGTTCTCATAGTGAATATAGGAGAAAAAATCCCCTAATGATTCCAGCAGGGCAGTGGTAAAAGAACCATTTTGTAATATGCCAGAGCAGTCTCTGCTTCTTTGAGAAACTATTTAACGAGAGTATAACTGGCTGAGGTTTTATTAGACCCAATATTCACCAAGATAAACCTCACTCTGAGAAAAAGATTATCAAATTTTGGAATAGAAATCATACAAAATATATTCTTAGGTCACTATGGAATTAAATCACAATGAAATTCCATCAGTAATGAAATGGTATGTGAAAAATCTCAAAATATTTAAACATTAAAAAAGACACTTTGAAATAATGGGTTATTTAATGGGTTAAAGAAATGTAAAGGCAAAGTTGTTGTTTTTTTTTTTAAGATTTTCTTTATTTATTTGAGAAAGTGAACACAAGCTGGCGGGGGGGGGGGGGGTTGGGCCGAGGTAGAGGGAGAAGTAGACTCCCCGCTGAGCCAATTGAACTACACAGGCACCCCAATACAAAGTTTTTAAAAATCATTTTAAATTAAATGAAAATATAAATAATAAAAAATTATGTGATATAGTGAAAGTTGTGCTCAGAGAGAAATTTATAGCATTGAATGCATATTTAGAAAAGAAGAAAGTTCTAAAATCAGTAATTTAACTTTCCATCTTAGGATACTAGAAAAATTAGACAAAATTTAATCCAAAGTAACTAGAAGAATAAAAATAAAAATTAGATTAGAAGTCATTGAAATTGAAAACATGAAATCAATAGGAAAATTAACAAGGCAAAAATTGATTCTTTGAAATAATAATAAAGCTCATAAAGCTCTATTCGTGAAAAAAAAGAGAGCATACACAAAATATTAATATCAGAAATGAAAAAGTGATGTTCATTACTGATCCCATGCACATTAAGAGGAAAACCAAGAAATATTATGGACAATTCTTATACTTACAACTTTGATAATTTAGATGAAATGGGCCAATTTGTTTAAAGACACTACCTACCAAAAATCATACAAAGAGAAATAATCTGAATAGATCTTTTTATGAAATGAATTTAAACAACTAAAAATCTTCCCAAAATGAAAGAACAAGACCCAGATAGATTAACCATAAATGAATGTTATCAAACATTTAAGGAGAAATGATACCAGTTCTCATCGTCTTCCAGAAAAATAGGAGAACAAAGAACACTTCCTAACGTATTCTATGAGGCCAACATTAACCTAAAACCTAAACCATAGAAAGACGTCACAAAAAGGAAACCACACACTATAATATTACATAAACATAAATGTAAAAATCCTCACCAAAATATTAGCAAATAGAATCTAATAATGCCTAATAGAATTATACACCACAGTTATTGGGATTTATTACAGGTGTGCAAGGCAGTTTCAACATTTGAAAATCAGTTAATATAATTCACACTGACAGGGTAAAGAAAAAAATCACATTTTCATATGAATAAATACAAAAAAAAAAAAGCATTTGGCATATTCACCACCCACTTATGATACAAACTCTCAGCAAACTAGGAGTACAGAGGAATTTCCTCAACTTGATAAAGAAAATCTACAAAAAAATCTATAGCTAACATCACATTGATGGTAAAGAACTAGATGCCTTCTCCCTAAAACTGATAGCAAGGTAAGGATGTTCCTCTTATCACTCTCATTCAACTTCATACTGGGAAGTCTTAGCTAATATGATAAGACAAAGGAAATAAAAGGTATACGGATTGAGAAGGTAGAAACTAAAGCTGTCTTTGTTCACAAAAGACATGATTGTTTATGTAGGAAATCCGAAGAATCAATCAAAAAAACTCCTTGAATTTAAAAAGTGACTATAGCAAGATGCAAGACACAGGTTAATATACAAAAAAAAAAAAAAAGAATTGTTTTACTCAATGAACATTTGGAATTTGAAATTAAAAACAATGCAATGTACATTACCAGCAAAAAAATGAAATATTTAGGTGTAAATATACCCATTGTAACATATGTACAAGACCCGTGTGAGAACTATAACACTCTGGTGAAAGGAACTGAAGAAGATCTAAGTAAATAGAGCTATTCCACGTTCATACTGAGTGAGAACTCAATTTTGCCAAAATGTTAGTTCTTCCCAACTTGATCTATAGATTCAACATACTCCCAACCAAAATGCCAGAAAGTTATTTTGTGCGTATCAGCCTGATTACAAAGTTTGTATGGAAAAGCAAAAGACTCACAATAGTAGACACAATACTGAAAAAGAAATTCAGAGGACTGAGACAACCTACTTCAAGACTTACTATAAAGTTACAGTCATAAAGACTGTGGTATTGGTGAAAGAATAGACAGATGAGTAAAACAGAATAGAGAGCCCAGATACAGACCTAAACAAATATAGTCAACTGAGTGTATTTCAAATATACAGTTGAGCACCTGGATATGCACCGTGACGGTGACTCCTAGACACAAGTGGAAACTGAAATCTATAAAACAGTCTCAGGAACTTTAGGCCCATGACATCTACCAATTACTCCTCCACTATGCTGAAATCACTAATTGATAAAAATGCTACTATTTAAGCAGTTTTGTGTAAGTAATTTTAGTTAGAGGGAAAAAAGCAGAAGATGAGGAATACTTGGATCTACAAAATACACATATGGTAAAAAGTTTCCACGCTTATCAAATGATTAACTTCCCCCGTCCCCGATAAGTTTTTTTATAGTTAAAATGGGTCATTTCTTTACTTTTCTAGCTTATTTTAAAAAATGATTTCACATGAGAATGTAGAATGTCTTTTGAGGTCCCGTATAAAATTTGAGTCCATTTTGTTAAATCAGGATCCATTTACTCAAGATTACACTGTCTTTAAAATACAGAATATTACATCCTGTCCTACTTTATCTTATAAAACCAAGACACACAGTAAAATGAATATAGTCCCTTTTCTCCACAGATAGCATGTAATGAAATAAGAAAATATATCATACTGGCAAAAAACAGCTCAATTACAGAGCATTTTTCAACTAAAAAATTGCAGGACATTTACCTTATTACTTAATAGCATAGTATTATACAGCTGCCCTTAAAATAAGTGATTGGCATAATGTTACATAGATTAATGCTGCCCAACTATAAAAATAAAAACCTTCTTTTTTTAAGATTTTAATTATTTATTTGAGAGACAGAGGGAGAGAAAGTGTGTACAAGCAGGGGGGAGGGGCAGAGGGGGAGGGAGAAGCAGAGTCCCTGTTGAGCAGAGGGCCCAACGTGGGGCCCCATCCCAGGACCCCAAGATCATGTCCTGAGCCAAAGGCAGATACTCAACTGATTGAGCCACCCAAATACCCCAAAATAAAAACCTTCTTAAGTAAAACTGCAAATTTTTGGTGACGTTGCTTATCAGCTATTAATTGATTCAGCATTTGAACTATGCTATATGCCAGGAAATCTGTTGGGCCTGGGGTAAAAATATAAAAATATATAAAAATATAAACAAGATGTCTTTGCCATGGGTAGTGTTATAGTGGAAAGAAAAGCATCAAACATAATTATAATAATTCCAATAATATACAAAATATTACCAGTTTTCAATTTTGTCTGAGCGACAATTGTACTATCATGTGTCCCATAAGCATGTCATGAACAGAAAATAATATTCCGTAAAATGCGAAAACCTTACAAATATCTAGGAACATAACATATGTGTTTAGTGTGGCTGAAGCACCAAGTTTAAGAGGGAGGACAGCAGTGAATGAAGCTGAAGGTGTAAATTGAGGCTAGATTTTAAGGGTATTTATACCTGGCTACCACTGAGTCATTCCAGTAAGACTCAGGTATCCCAGGAAATGAAACATAAAAAAATAGCGGCTATGTACATATAACCTCTGAAAATTCAACAAGCTGTATTTATAGAACACTTGAGGAAAATTCTTAAGATGTTACCCATACAACTAAACGTATGAGCAATACTTTTACATCAAAATAATACCAGAGTTCAAAAGAATCATACTTAGATGCTCTGTGTCCATTAAAAATTCTTTTTTTTTTTCCCCAACTGTTTTGGAACTTTTTGTTTGCTCACTTGTTTTTAGTAACTATCTCCAGAATTTACTAAGCCATATCATTCACCACCACCCTTGAATATAGTGGCCTGCTGCCTCCTTACAAATATGAAATCTATAATCTAATAGTTAAAATATTGACTCTACTAAGATAGTCAGAAGAGGATGCTATAATTTTTATAGCTAATTTTACCAAAAAGGGGGAGTAATAGGAGTATCATTGTAAAAAGTGTAAGATCCCTGCCTATTCCTAATACAAAAATCAGAGAACCAGTTACGGCATTAATGACTGTAATGACATGTTTATTTAGTAATATGTGAAATGTGTGTTTAGTAATAAAAATAAGACAGTAATTCCTTCTTTCACATTCAAAGCTATAAATTTAATTCAATGATCTAATGCTTCAAAGAAACAAAAGATATCTGAAAAACAGACAAACCTATTTCACATACATTTTCTTTCACTTTTTTCAAGAAGTTTTATTTTGAAATAGTTGCAGAATCACAAAATGTTGCAAAAAAATATAGAGATAGATGCTTCATGTACCTTCAACAGTTATCACCAATATAACATTTTCATAACCATGGTACAATATCATACCCAGAAAAATACCATTTGTACTATCTACAAAATGTATTCAAATTTTCCCAGTCTTATGTGTACTCTTTTGTGTGGGGTGTGTATGTGTGTATGTGTGTGTGTGTGTGTGTGTGTGTGTGTATCTAGTTCTAAACACTTTCATACCACAGTCAAGATTCAGAGCTGTTCCATCACCATAAGGCTTCCCATGCTACCCTTGGGGCGCCTGGGTGACTCAGTCAGTTAAACACCAGACTCTTGATTTCAGCTGAGGTCATGATCTCAGGGTCTTGAGATCGAGCCCCAGGCTGGGCATGAAGCCTAATTAAGAGTCTTTCTCTCCCTCTCCCTCTGCCCTTCCCCCCAAAGGAAAAAAGAAAAAGGCTTCCCATGCTACCCTTTATAGCCACTCATATACAATTCCATCCCTAATCCCTGGCAACCACTAATCTGTTCTCCACCACTATATCTTGTTATTTCAAGAAGGAATTCTTAATCTCAGGAAACAAACTGAGGGTTGCTGGAGTGGTGGGGGGTGGGAGGGATGGGGTGGCTGGGTGATAGACATTGGGGAGGGTATGTGCTATGGTGAGCGCTGTGAACTGTATAAGACTGTTGAATCACAGACCTGTACCTCTGAAACAAATACTACACTATATGTTAAAAAAAGAAGATAGTAGGAAGGGAAAAATGAAGGGGGGGATCAGAGAGGAAGACAAACCATGAAAGACTATGGACTCTGAGAAACAAACTGAGGGTTCTAGAGGGGAGGGGGGTGGGGGAATGGGTTAGCCTGGTGATGGGTATTAAAGAGGGCACATAATGAATGGAGCACTGGGTGTTATATGCAAACAATGAATCATAGAACACTACATCAAAAACTAATGATGTAAGGTATGGTGATTAACATAACATAATAAAAAAATATTATTATATAAATTGAATGATGGAGTATGTAACCTTGGGACATCGATCACAGTTATTTTCAATTTCCTATCTAATAATTCCACAACTTTTGTCATGTCTAGCTGAGTGTCTCATTCTGATGCTTGCCTCACCTCTATATTGTTTTGTTTGTAGCATGCCTTAGAATTTTTCTGAAAGTCGGTCATGATATATTGGGTAATGAGAACTTTAATGTGAGGTTTATGTTGAATTCTGCTATGTTTAATAATTTGTTATTGCTAAAAGGGCCAGAGGTTCAGATTTCTCTAATGTCCTTGTTTTCATATCCCTTGTTGTCTCTGGATTTCTCTAATAACTCCTCTTTAGATAGAATCTGCATCTTGTCACTCTTTCCAATGTAATCCATTCCTATTATACTAGAGCCCTCTTGGCATGGTCATTCGGTGTGAGGGTAAGGGAATGTTCTAGAATCTGATGATTAAATCTCAGCTTTTCCCCTTTAGGGGAGACAGGAAGACTAGACAGGGCTGGAAGAGGGTAGATGCCTTCCCCCCTGTGTGGAACAATGTTCTGGTAGTCTTCTTTCCCTGGAGAATAAGCCTTTTATAAAAAATGCTCTGGGGATATTTCACAAAGACTACTTCTCCCCTTCCTCCATTATTGGCTCTTTGTTGTGAGAATCTGGTGGAGTTCTTGAAGGTAAAACTTATGAAAGTGTGGGCCCCCACTAATAGCTCCAAGAGTTTCCCACTTCCAAGTTAGTCCACACTTTGCCTCCAGGAATTCATTATACTTATTATATAAGTGCTGAAACCAATGGACGGCTCCAGTGGTTCTGCTCCGGGTAAGCACATCTTGGACATGACTCCTTGACTTGCCTGTCTTTCCAGACTTAGGGGCAGCAACTGCAACCTCAGTTCGCTGATGAATTTGAGAAAAATGTTGATTTTCAGTTTTTCAGCTTTTTTTCTTGTTGTAAGTATGGGAGTTATGATTTCCACTCTCTTTAGATGTCAGAACTGAAGTCAGAAGTCATATATAACCTTTGAGACTGGCCTTTTTTTCATTTAACATGTCTTTGAGCTTCATCTAGGTTGTTGCATATATCAGTAATTTGTACCTATTTCTTGCTACATAGTATTCCGTAGTATGGGTGTCCCACTCATTATTTAATCATTCACTTGTTGCAGGATATTTGGGTTGTTTTTTTTTTATATGGGACATTATGAAGAAAGCTGCTATGAACATTTTTTGTGTAAGTTTTTGTGTGAATATGATAGTTTTCATTTCTCTGGGATAAATGCCCAAGAGTACAATATCTGGGTTGAATGGTAATTGTATGTTTAGTTTTGTTAAGAAAGTACCAAATTGGGGTGCCTGGGTGGCCAGTCGTTGGGTGTCTGCCTTTGGCTCAGGTCATGATCCTGGGGTCCTGGGATCCAGCCCCGCATCGGGCTCCCTGCTCGGCGGGAAGCCTGCTTCTCCCTCTCCCACTCCCCCTGCTTGTGCTCTCTCTCTCTCACTGTCTCTCTCTCTCTCTCAAATAAATAAATAAAATCCTTAAGAAAAAAAAGAAAGAAAATACCAAATTGTTTTTCAGAGAGGCTGTGCTCTTTTACATTCCTACCAGCAATATGTAAGTGATTCAGTCTCCTTGTAACCTCACCATTATTTTATATAAAGATACTGCTGCATGTATTAAAAATCAATTATTTTAATTTATAGTTATGCCTAATAATACTAGGTTTATTCAAAATAGTTCACACTTGAAAATCAGTATTATTATTATTAATAATATAATTTCTAATGTTTATTAGTTGGTTTTAATATAAAAATTATCATAAAACCCTATACTTAAATTCTCTGTTCTGAATTTTTTGTATTTCACATACATTTTATGAATTTCTATAATGCAGTTCAAAATATAAGACACCATGTTAGTTAAGTTTATTTATGAAAAACACTTAGGGGGCGCCTGAGTGGATCAGTCAGTCAAGCATGGGACTCTTGGTTTCGACTCAGGTCATGATCTCAGGATGGTGAAATCATGCCCCAGGTTGGATCTCAGTTCTCAGAAAGGGTAGCTTAAGATTTTTTTCCTCCTCCCTCTCCCCTTCTCCCTCCCCATCTGCTCCCCCTTCCCCCCCCCGCCCCTGCTCCTGCTTTCTCTCTCTCTCTCAAATGGATAAATAAAATCTTAAAAAAAGAAAACTTAGAACAGTGACAGGATTTAGTATAATCATTGATGACATTGTGCTTCCTCATGTGATCATTCACGTTTTTTCCCTCCCTCCTTCTCTTCCCCAGCATGTCACTATTTACATCAGTGTTTATTTGCCTAAGCTCCATCATCAAAGATTTCTCTTAGGTTTCAATTGCTCTATTAATCTAATCTATGTTAATCGTTGTTGATATATTAATTTAGCATGTAAACGCACAGTAAATCAATTGTTCTCTTTAGGTAATATGATAATCCCCAATAATAACTCTGATAATGCGTATTGCAGGGAAATAGAACTTCGTATCTGCAAACTTAGGTTAACTTATTCCTCACAGGACCTCCCTTGTAAGTGAATTTTATTGAAACTGCAATAAATCAATAAAAGCAAAAACCTACTTTAAAATTATATGGAAAACTAAGAGAATAAACATTTACTACATTACTGTACATTTTTTAGAATCTGTATGTAAAGAAATCCTGTATGAGTCAGTGGGAACAGATTAGGCTCTAGAGATATACAACATATACCTGTCAATCAGCAGATACAAAATTAATATATAAGCGATTATTTAGTTTCTCTAATTATAGATGAATATTCACACTTGTGTAATACTGATACATTTTTATGTAGCTAAAATGGCTTACTTATTTTCTGTGTATCTTATAAAACCTTGATAAAAATCTTATTTTGGAGATAAATTATAGAAAAGTAAAACTAAATACAAGAATAGAAAAATACAGGAAACCTAATTAGATTTAAAAGAACACCTTCTCAGGGTGCCTGGGTGGCTCAGTTGGTTAAGTGTCTGCCTTAGGCTCAGGTCATGATCCTGGAGTCCCAGGATCAAGGGATGAAGCCCCACATCTGGCTCCCTGCTCTGTGGGAAGTCTGCTTCTCCCTCTGCCCCTCCCCCACTCATTCTTTGTCTTTCTCTCTCTCTCTCTCTCAAATAAATAAATAAAATCTTTAATAAAATCAAACAGAGCACCTTCTCTTACTGCTCTAATAATACAGTTCAATTTAGAAAATAAAAGGTTAAATACCACCTTTCCCATATGCCTTATTTGAATTGCTAAAGTGCAATGATAAGGACACTGAATTTGAAGAAGACCTCTGGCTTCTTTATTTAGAAGAAGACTGGCTTATTTATTTTTTTCCACTGATTGTGTGGCCCTTAAACATAGATACCATGTTAGTTTTGGCTCCATATCCCCTGGATCTGTCTCTTCCACCCTTAACTGACTTTTTATGACTCTCTTACAAGGAGACAGAGAAAAGTAAACAGTGTGATGAATGTTGCAAGAGCAGTAATGTTGGTGGTTTAGATATTATGGCTGAGGCAAAGTGAGATCGCTATTGGGAATGACAAAGAGATTTTGACTGAGCAAATGAGAGAGAGTGGAGCAACTTACCAAAATGTCATATCTGCAGTGTGAATGCGGTTTGTATTAAGGGGATTAGTGTCACTGCATAGGTTTTTTTTACAGCCAGCCAAATATTTATTTTAATTTCACCTGCAGGATTAATGATTTTACTTATTGTTCAGGTGAATTGTCAAATTCCAGGCCATTGCAATGTGTTTATTGTATGGTGTTTATGTAATAGAAATTTATAAGATGTTCATGATACCAACCACACAAAAGTAGCATCATTACTGCTTGCCCTATATCAAGAACCTAGTAAATATATTCTCAGATAAAACATTTCTTTGGCAAACTTAGATGTTAAAATTCAAATTTAGAAGTAAATCAATATTCAGAGGAGTTACAATAGAAAATAATAGAGCTAACAAGGCCAGTGAAAGTAGTAAAAGTGTTGAAAAAATTCTCTTGAGAATTGTGAAATAATGCCTATATTTTAAATGGGTGATATTGAGAGTAATAAAGCACAGAATATGTAGGAAATCAGGAGAAGTGAAAAGAGAATGCTGTTTTGAACATGAACAGATTGCTCCTACAGGCATTTATGCAGAAAGCCTTTTCCAACAGCTCTCAAATACTCACCCACACTTTACAGTTCAGTGAACTCAGTTTGAACCATGACCTGAAGCTGAAAATACTGTAAACCACCCCCCCAAAAAAATTTTAACTATGCTTCTTTAAATTCATGTTAATGAATATTTGTGTTTCAAATAGGTCTTCATAAAATAAAAGTGTTAGCACACCAATTAGAATATTTATTAATGATAAATTGAATGTAAGAAATGTCTAAGATGCTTAAGAGAAAGTCTTTGCTATAGAGATTTGCCCCTTCATAAAAGCAAATATTTTAGAGTCAGTTCCCAGCATGAGATTTATTGGGTTTAGTGGTTTTCATTAAATTAAATCCTAAAAGGCTGAAATTAAATATCTTCCAAAACTACTCAAACCTAGCAGTGTACCAGGCATTAGGTGGACCGAGGATTCCTCAGGTCAGAATTTGCTGTTCCGTGGCGGGATCAGAAAAGCATGAAGCAGGATTTAACAAGGGAAACACAGTGGTAAAGGTAACTTGTTTTCTTCTCTAGCATAGCTACCATACTTTTCAGTTATTAAAGAAAAAAATATATATAATATATATGCATGCATGCATATATGTATGTATATTACAGATGAGGTAAAAAATAGAATACCCAGTGGATTTTTTTTTTCCTGAAACAATATAGGAGGGGCAGTGCCTGGCTGGCTCCCTCAAAAAATCATGTGACTCTTGATCTCAGGGTCATAAGTTGGAGCCCAACATTTGGTGCAGGATTCCTTAAAAAAATAAACTTTGAAACAATATAGGAAAGTTGAGGACTTAATATTCTTTTACCAACTCTTCTCATATAATACAACCTACAACAATGTTCTAATGAATCACATCATTCCTATTACTCAAACTTCAAATCAATACCAGGTACATTCCTGTAGTGCTAAAGCTAAAATTTAATAAAATACCTTGGTTTATATTTCTTGAATAATGACAGGTAAGGAAGTCTTCTTTGAAATAGGAGAAATAAGATAATTCTGAAAAGATTAATTTAAAAAATCATAAAAGTTTCCCACAAGGACAGTAGTTTGTGAGGGAGAAAAAAAAGAAATACAAAAATGTTCATGTGCCCATATATTTACTTCAAAATTTCTTACCTGCTATTAGCTTCTTTGTTATAAGAGAAAAACAAAGTTTATAAGTTATCAAGAAAATATTAACCCATTTCACATGAAAAACAACAACAACAAAAAATAGGTGATATAGTTTTACCAGTGCAAAGATTTTTGAAAGTAAAAAATGTTCTTTAAATTACACTGTGTAAAAATGCTCTTATTCTATTTCCTTTGCTTCTGAATAATCTTATTATTTGAAATATTTATATTTACAGTAAATTTCTTGCATTTGACAGACAATGGACACTTTCATACAATGCTGCAAGTATTTTTATCCAAAGATACTTTTTTAAGCTGCCAATTAATTATAAACAACACTGAACCAGGCACAATAAAGAAAGTATATCAACTACATCAGGATATGGTTGTCAGCATTAGGACATTTTGTTAGCTTGTGTTTGGAGGAAAAATTCCTTTGGTATTATGAAATTACAGAATTTTACAAAAATATTTTATGTGCATAAAATATAAAAGTCAGTTTCATTTTTTAATTCTCTGTCACATTTTCACTTGTATCTATAGCAGTAAATGTTATAAAGTTTGTTTAGTGTGTATTTGTATATTGAGTCTTTAAAGATTTAATATGAATTAACAAAATAGTTTTAACATAAACATTTCTTAAACTATGAAGCTAGAAATATCTCAGTTTCCCTCCCACACTACCCTCATCTTAGCTAGGCTACAGCATTGGCCTCCAAATGAATCTCTTTATCTCCATTTTCATATCACTGCAGTCAATCTTGTATATAGCTGAGATTATCTTTTAAAAGAATTCTATCACAACACACTACTCCATCACATTCAGAATACAATAAACTATTTTGTTCCTGCCATGTAAAGTCCCACCAATTTGGTCTTTGTATCTCTCTCAACTCTTCTCCCTTTATCATGTGCCTGACTAACTAACATGTGCTCACTAACCCTGGGCACCTTGGCCTTCTTGTTTATTACTGCCTTACCCCAGGTTTGTTCCTGCTTCCCTACCTGAGCACCTTCTGTACCATATGCCCTAACTATCCCTCTCGCATATCATCATATCATTGTAATGGCTTGATCTTTGCTCAAATTTACACCTGAGAGAATTACTTTCTTGTTGGGGTTAATGTAGAGCATGAAATCAGCCATAATACCTGGCTTGCTAAAATGCAACACAGAGGCCACTGAGGGCCAGGGAAGGTTTTGGAGAACACCAAAGCCTGCACGACCACACTGCAGTAGGGTGGAGTTACTTCCCGGAAGCTTTCTTAGCCCAAACAGCCGCCCTGTGATCTAAGAGATTTTGCATTGTCCCCTAGGCTATGTTTAGCAGAACTCCTTGAACACACAGATTAGCATAGCGTATCTTTCCTGTAAACAGCTCTGCCTAGTTCCAGTAAGACCCCTTGGCACACATCACGTGCTAGAGAAACGGTGATAAGGACTTGTGATTATCCTGAAGAACCAATAAAAGTGGGAGCAAAGCAGGGCAAGGGGGTGTTGACCTCCTTGCCTTCTCCTCTTTCACAGCAAAATTTGGAGTAATCTTTCATCCCTCGGTGCAGGGATTGCTGGCCATTCCCAGCACTTTCTTACCATCTTTTCTAAAATTTTCACTGTTCACTTTCTATGATCTTACCCTGCTTTTTTTACCCACCATCACAATTACTATAAAGGTGAATTAGTAAATAATGCCAAATAAATGACAGGGAAAAGAGTTTAAAGTTAGGAATAGAAAGTGTCACAAGTCTCAGAGCAATGAAAATAAAGAATACATTAGTCATTGACCCTAGAACTTCAGAGACCAGTGATGACAAAGACAATGATATTGTCAGTAGACTTTTTCTTCAGGAAAGGCCCACTGCATACGACAACCAATGAAAAGGAAATGAGGAAGTGGAGAGAATATATGCGCCTATCATTGCCATTGTTGCTTGTTTGGTTGGTTGGTTTTATATGATACATATCTTTTGATGATATTTACAAATTGAGGAAATTGTGAGTAGAAAAATACACGGAAGATTGAAGAGATTTTGATGAAGTAGAGATTTGAGGAAATCAGAAAAAAAAGAAGTCTGCGCAGACATGGAAACCATGTGAGAAGGAGGCACTCTTCACCCTGAGGCTATGGAAAAGCACAAAGATTATGGAAGATTAGGGGGGATGATTTATAGCCCACACAACTTCATGCTAAAGAGTTGGAAGTTATCTGGGACCCAAATGATATGGTGGTCAGGTCAAAATATCTTCATTATCTTGGTGTTGTGATTATTTTTCCTTGTAGAAAATAGCTCTCAAAGTATAGAAAAGAAAAGGATTGGAAGGTTGATTCACAGTTTGGATTTTATAAGGCAAAGAGGTTTATAAAAAAACAGGAAGAGGGAGTCGAGCATCCAGACTCAGTAGGAGAATTGAGGCCAAAAATGGGTCTAATATAATCTCTCAGTTTGCATAGAACAGAATTCCATATTATGCAGGAAATTAAAAATAGATAAATATTTAGGTATTAAATCTACAATCATCATCATCATCATTATTATTTTAATAACTTTCTGTTTTAGATGTATAGTAAAGCTTCAAAGATGGCACAGAGAATTACCATCTACCTCACACCCACTTCCACAGCTGCTAACATCTTACATTACTGTGGTACGCCATTATAAAGGATACGTACTGTCCAAACCACTTTTCACTGTTGATGTCATACTTGATTACCTGGCTGAGAGAGTGTTTCTCAGGTCTCTCCACTGTACTGTTTCTCTTTTCCTTCCTTCTCCACACTTTACTTTTTGGAGGGAAGTCACTTAGGTAAGGCCCAGACTTGAATGGGACATTATCAGCAACTTCCTTAAATGTGGAGAATAAATTATTTGGAATTCTTCTGCATAGTAGATTTGTCTCTTCTCTCTCACTTATTATTTACTCCATCATTTGTTTGTATCATTATGAATATGTGGATACTTATATGCTACACTGGGTTATAATCCTTTTTTGTTGTTGTTGTTGTTTTTCCTTAAATTGTTCTGATTTTGCCCATTGAGAGCTCTTTCAGTTGGATTACATATCTTTTGACATATTCCTATAATTATAGTGCTTCTTCGGTTGTTTTTTGTCTTAGTGCTTCCTTACTTTCCAGAACTATAAGATATCCAGGCCCATCTCATCCATTTGCCTGGTCTTAGAGTCATTGATATATCTAGAAATTTCTTGTTCTCATATTGAAGAACTTTATTAGAAACCAAGATATGAGCACTAAGTATGCTTGTTGCTGCAGGAGTATCGTTTCCAGACACTTTTATCTGAGAGAGCAAGGAAATATATATGTGTTTATAATCAGTGATTATATAGGTATTTATATATATATATATATATTTATATATGTAACCATCTGAATCTATGTTTAGCCAAATATCACTCACACCGATGTTTCCAATTTTAATCCATCACCTCCTAGATCACCTAGTCTCCTCTTCTGGCTTATCTATAACCTCCCACTCCAACAATTAGAAACCTATCTCTCACAATCAGACATCCATTTACTTAAATTGTTAAGTTCCTATATATATATATATATATATATATATATATATATATATATATATATAGTGGTTTTAGAATTGTTGACCCATATCCTCACAGGAAACTACTTTATCACCTAAAGTACAGTGCTTATGCATCACTCCTTTTGCCTATGGTTTGTAAGACAATAGTAATTTCCAAAATGACTTAGATCAACACTTTTTTGCTCTCTCCCACCAAGGTTTTTTCACACCTGTTTAAAACATTATAATTCTTTTCATATAGTTTCCTGTGCATCCTGGGACTCCTGGATTTTCTAATTGATTTTTTAAAAATCCACATATATTCAGGTTCACTTTGTGTTCTGTATGATTCTAAGGGTTTGGAAAGATGTAAAATGTCACGTGTCCACCATTTATCATGTAAAAATGCACTCAACAGGAAAAAATGCATTTTGCCTTTTAATTGGCATCCTTATGTCATACAAAATAGTTTCTCTGCCCTAAAAATGTTTTTGTGCTTCATTTATTTAATCTCCATTCTTCTCAAAACCCTGGCAACCATTGATGTATTTTCTGTCTCAATAGTTTTACCTTTCCCAGAATATGTAAATGTTATTATACAGAATGTAGCCTTTACAGACTGACTTATTTCACTTAGCGATATGTACCTAAGAGTCATCCAAGTTTTGTACAGATACATAGTTTATTTCTGTTTATCACTGAATAGCACTCCACTGTATGGATGCACCACAGTTGATTTATCCATTCACTGGATGTCTCTGTTATCTTTAAAGCTTTATTTCCAGGTACATTTTTTTTTTTCCAAATTATCACTGATTCTACCAACCCTTCCTACCTACCAGTTTTCACACCCTTTACACACAGACACATATACATACACATAAACACACACCAATCTATAGTGGAAATTTAGCAATCTCATCAAAGTAGCCTAAGCCCCTGTTATTTCTCTACTTCAACCAGTGTAAAAATGTTTTGCTGAACTCCCAGAAGCCACTCTGACCTTCCTCGAAATCAATGTTTTATTCTGCATTCTGTCAAAAATTCAAATCAGATTTCATTATATCCCCTGCTTACCATACTTCAAAGGCTTCCTGTTGTGTTCAGTTTAAAGATAAAACCCCATATCAAGCCTCTTCAAACTCCTATGTAATTGTTTTTTGTCTTAGTGCTTCCTTACTTTCCAGAACTATAAGATATCCAGGCCCATCTCGTCCATTTGCCTATTTTGAATATAGGAGATAACAATAGAATATGTGACATACATAATAATATATTTTCAATGTTTCTAGTGAGGTTGCCTTTGATGATTAAAAAAAAAAGATATTTTGAATCACACCTCACTCCTGTTGTAAATTTCTTACAGTCATAACTCCCTAATCTCCTCAGAGATTGGTCCTGAATGGAGGGTATTTGAGGATGTTATGAGGTTTTGTTTTGTTTTGTTTTGTTTTGTTTTTGTTTTTGTTTTTGTTTTTTATTCTTATGTTAATCCCCATACATTACATCATTAGTTTTAGATGTATTGTTCCATGATTCATTTTTTGTGCATAGCACCCAGTGCTCCATGCAGAATGTGCCCTCCTCAATACCCATTACCAGGCTAACCCATCCTCCCACCCCCCTCCCCTCTAGAACCCTCAGCTTGTTTTTCAGAGTCCATCGTCTCACATGGTTCGTCTACCCCTCCGATTTCCCCTGCTTCATTCTTCCCCTCCTGCTACCTTCTTCTTCTTCTTTTTTTTTCTTAACATATAATGCATTATTTGTTTCAGAGGTACAGATCTGAGATTCAACAGTCTTGCACAATTCACAGCGCTTACCAGAGCACATACCCTCCCCAGTGTCTATCACCCAGTCACTCCATCCCTCCCACCCTACCCCCCACTCCAGCAACCCTCAGTTTGTTTCCTGCAATTAAGAATTCCTCATATCAGTGAGGTCATATGATACATGTCTTTTCCTTTTTGACTTATTTCGCTCAACATAATACCCTCCAGTTCCATCCACGTCGTTGCAAATGGCAAGATCTCATTCCTTTTGATGGCCGCATAATATTCCATTGTGTATATATACCACACTTCTTTGTCCATTCATCTGTCGATGGACATCTTGGCTCTTTCCACAGTTTGGCTATTATGGACATTGCTGCTATAAACATCAGGGTGCATGTACCCCTTCGGATCCCTACATTTGTATCTTTGGGGTAAATACCCAGTAGTGCAATTGCTGGATCGTATGGTAGCTCTATTTTCAACTTTTTGAGGAACCTCTATACTGTTTTCCAGAGTGTCTGCACCAGCTTGCATTCCCACCAACAGTGTAGGAGGGTTCCCCTTTCTCCACATCCCCGCCAACATCTATCGTTTCCTGACTTGTTAATTTTAGCCATTCTGACTGGTGTGAGGTGGTATCTCATTGAGGTTTTGATTTGCATTTCCCTGATGCCGAGAGATGTTGAGCACTTTTTCATGTGTCTGTTGGCCATTTGGATGTCTTCTTTGGAAAAATGTCTGTTCATGTCTTCTGCCCATTTCTTGATTGGATTCTTTGTTCTTTGGGTGTTGAGTTTGATGAGTTCTTTATAGATTTTGGATACTAGCCCTCTATCTGATATGTCATTTGCAAATATCTTCTCCCATTCTGTCGGTTGTCTTTTGGTTTTGTTGACTGTTTCCTGTGCTTTGCAAAAGCTTTTTATCTTGATGAAGTCCCAATAGTTCATTTTTGCCCTTACTTCCCCTGCCTTTGGCGATGTTTCTAGGAAGAAGTTGCTTCGGCTGAGGTCGAAGAGGTTGCTGCCTGTGTTCTCCTTTAGGATTTTGATGGACTCCTGTCTCACATTGAGGTCTTTCAACCATTTGGAGTCTATTTTTGTGTGTGGTGTAAGGAAATGGTCCAGTTTCATTCTTCTGCATGTGGCTATCCAATCTTCCCAACACCATTTGTTGAAGAGACTGTCTTTGTTCCATTGGACATTCTTTCCTGCTTTGTCAAAGATTAGTTGACCATAGAGTTGAGGGTCCATTTCTGGGCTCTCTATTCTGTTCCATTGATCTATGTGTCTGTTTTTGTGCTAGTACCATACTGTATCGATGATGACAGCTTTGTAATAGAGCTGGAAGTCCGGAATTGTGATGCCGCCAGCTTTGCTTTTCTTTTTCAACATTCCTCTGGGTATTCGTGGTCTTTTCTGGTTCCATACAAATTTTAGGATTATTTGTTCCATTTCTTGAAAAAAGTGGATGGTATTTTGATGGGGATTGCATTGAATGTGTAGATTGCTCTAGGTAGCATTGACATCTTCACAATATTTGTTCTTCCAATCCATGAGCATGGAACATTTTTCCATTTCTTTGTGTCTTCCTCAATTTCTTTCATGAGTATTTTATAGTTTTCTGAGTACAGATCCTTTGTCTCTTTGGTTAGATTTATTCCTAGGTATCTTATGGTTTTGGGTGCAATTGTAAATGGGATCGACTCCTTAATTTCTCTCTCTTCTGTCTTGTTGTTGGTGTATAGGAATGCCACTGATTTCTGTGCATTGATTTTATATCCTGCCACTTGACTGAATTCCTATATGAGTTCTAGCAGTTTTGGGGTGGAGTCTTTTGGGTTTTCCATATAAAGTATCATATCATCTGCAAAGAGTGAGAGTTTGACTTCTTCTTTACCAATTTGGATGCCTTTTATTTCTTTTTGTTGTCTGATTGCTGTGGCTAGGACTTCCAATACTATGTTGAATAGCAGTGGTGATAGTGGACATCCCTGCCACGTTCCTGACCTTAGGGGGAAAGCTCTCAGTTTTTCCCCATTGAGAATGATATTCGCTGTAGGTTTTTCATAGATGGTTTTTATGATATTGAGGTATGTACCCTCTAACCCTATCAAGAAAGGATGCTGTACTTTGTCAAATGCTTTTTCTGCATTTATTGAGAGGATCATATGATTCTTGTTCTTTCTTTTGTTAATGTATTGTATCACATTGATTGATTTGCGGATGTTGAACCAACCTTGCAGGCCAGGGATAAATCCCACTTGGTCATGGTGAATAATCCTTTTAATGTACTGTTGGATCCTATTGGCTAGTATTTTGGTGAGAATTTTGGCATCCATGTTCATCAGGGATATTGGTCTGTAATTCTCCTTTTTGATGGGGTCTTTGTCTGGTTTGGGGATGAAGGTAATGCTGGCCTCATAAAATGATTTTGGAAGTTTTCCTTCCATTTCTATTTTTTGGAACAGTTTCAGAAGAATAGGTATTAATTCTTCTTGAAATGTTTGGTAGAATTCCCCTGGGAAGCCATCTGGCCCTGAGCTTTTGTTTTTTGGGAGATTTTTGATGACTGCTTCAATTTCCTTAGTGGTTATAGGTCTGTTCAGGTTTTCCATTTTTTCCTGGTTCAGTTTTGGTAGTTGATACATCTCTAGGAATGCATCCATTTCTTCCAGGTTATCTAATTTGCTGGCATAGAGTTGCTCATAATATGTTCTTATAATTGTTTGTATTTCTTTCGTGTTGGCTGTGATCTCTCCTCTTTCATTCATGATTTTGTTGATTTGGGTCATTTCTTTTTTCTTTTTGATAAGTCTGGCCAAGGGTTTATCAATCTTGTTAATTCTTTCAAAGAACCAGATCCTAGTTTCGTTGATCTGTTCTACTGTTCTTTTAGTTTCTATTTCATTGATTTCTGCTCTGATCTTTATTATTTCTCTTCTCCTGCTGGGTTTAGGATTTATTTGCTGTTCTTTCTCCAGCTCCTTTAGGTGGAGGGTTAGGTTGTGTATTTGAGACCTTTCTTGTTTCTTGAGAAAGGCTTGTATTGCTATATACTTTCCTCTTAGGACTGCCTTTGCTGCATCCCAAAGATTTTGAATAGTTGTGTTTTCATTTTCATTGGTTTCCATGAATTTTTTTAATTCTTCTTTAATTTCCTGGTTGACCCATTCATTCTTCAGTAGGATGCTCTTTAGCCTCCATGTGTTTGAGTTCTTTCTGACTTCCCTCTTGTGCTTGAGTTCTAGTTTCAAAGCATTGTGGTCTGAAAATAGGCAGGGAATGATCCCAATCTTTTGGTACCAGTTGAGACCTGATTTATGACCTAGGATGTGATCTATTCTGGAGAATGTTCCATGGGGACTAGAGAAGAATGTGTATTCTGTTGCTTTGGGATGGAATGTTCTGAATATGTCTGTGAAGTCCATTTGGTCCAGTGTGTCATTTAAAGTCTTTACTTCCTTGTTGATCTTTTGCTTAGACGATCTGTCCATTTCCGTGAGGGGGGTGTTAAAGTCCCCCACTATTATTGTATTGTTGTCAATGTGTTTCTTTGCTTTTGTTATTAATTGCCTTATATAATTGGCTGCTCCCATGTTAGGGGCATAGATATTTACAATTGTTAGATCTTCTTGTTGGATAGACCCTTTAAGTAGGATATAATGTCCTTCCTCATCTCTTATTACAGTCTTTGGTTTAAAATCTAATTTGTCTGATATAAGGATTGCCACCTCAGCTTTCTTTTGGTGTCCATTAGCATGGTAAATGGTTTTCCACCCCTTCACTTTCAATCTGGGGGTGCCTTTGGGTCTAAAATGAGTCTCTTGCAGAGAGCATATCGATGGGTCTTGTTTTTTAATCCAGTCTGATAGCCTGCGTCTTTTGATTGGGGCATTTAGCCCATTTACATTCAGGGTAACTATTGAAAGATAGGAATTTAGTGCCATTGTATTGCCTGTAAGGTGACTGTTACCGTATATTGTCTGTGTTAGCTTTCTGGTCTATGTTGCTTTTAGGCTCTCTCTTTGCTTAGAGGACCCCTTTCAAGATTTCTTGTAGGGCTGGTTTTGCGTTTGCAAATTCCTTTAGTTTTTGTTTGTCCTGGAAGCTTTTTATCTCTTCTTCAATTTTCAATGACAGCCTAGCTGGATAGAGTATTCTTGGCTGCATATTTTTCTCATTTAGTGCTCTGAATATATCCTGCCAGTCCTTTCTGGCCTGCCAGGTCTCTGTGGATAGGTCTGTTGCCAATCTAATGTTTCTACCATTGTAGGTTACATATCTCTTCTCCCGAGCTGCTCTCAGGATTTTCTCTTTGTCTATGAGATTTGTAAGTTTTACTATTAGATGTCGGGGTGTTGACCTATTTTTATTGATTTTGAGGGGGGTTCTCTGTGCTTCCTGGATTTTGATGCCTGTTTCCTTCCCCAAATTAGGGAAGTTCTCTGCTATAATTTGCTCCATTATACCTTCTGCCCTTCTGTCTCTTTCCTCTTCTTCTGGGATCCCAATTCTTCTCCTATTGTTTCGTCTTATGGTATCACTTATCTCTCGAATTCTGCCCTCGTGATCCAGTAGTTGTTTATCTCTCTTTTTCTCAGCTTCTTTATTTTCCATCATTTGGTCTTCTATATCACTGATTCTCTCTTCTGCCTCATTTATCCTAGCAGTTAGCACCCCCATTTTGATTACACCTCATTAATAGCCTTTTTGATTTCTACTTGGTTAGATTTTAGTTCTTTTACTTCTCCAGAAAGGGTTTCTCTAATAACTTCCATATTTTTTTCAAGCCCAGCTAGTATCTTTAAAGTGATGATTCTGAACTCTAGATCTGACATTGTACTAATGTCCGTATTGAGTAGGTCCCTGGCAGTCGGTACTACCTCTTGTTCTTTTTGTTGAGGTGATTTTTTCCATCTTGTCATTTTGTGCAGAGGAGAATAGATTAATAAGAGAACAAAATGCTAGCAGAGTAACCACGTCCCCAGAAAATATACTCTAAAGAAATCAGAAAAGACCTGAAGCAGTGGAAAAAGAAATGGAAAGAGAGAAAAAAGAAAAAGAAAAAAAAGAAAAAGATAAAGATAAAAACAAATAAAAACAAACAAAACAAAACAACAACAACAAAAAAAACCAGAATGTGATCAAATATGATCAGGCTGGTATATAGATCAGTGCCACACACTAGATTTGGGGTGTATTTTGGTCTTTTAGAAGAAAGTGCCTCCCAAAATTTTAAAGAAAGAAAAACTTATATATGTACAAAAATAAGGGTTGATATGATGAAGGGATGGAATATGACTGTAAAGATGGAAATTATAAAAAATTTTATAAAAGGAATTGATAAGAAGTTGTTTGAAAAAAGAAAGAAGAGGATTTAAAAAAAGGAAAAGAAAAAAAAGGGAGAGAATGTGATCAGGCAGGGAAGTAGAAAAAACCATATACTAGAGATTTAGGGTATATTTTAATCTGTTAGAAGAAACTATCTCAAAATTTTAAAGAGAGAACAACTTATATATATATGCCAAAAATATGGGTACCTACTATGAAGGGATAGAATATGACTCTAAAAATGAAAAATAAAAATGTTTTTTTAAAAAAAGGGATTGATAAGATGTTGGTTGAAAAAGGGAAAAAGAAAAATTCAAAAAAAAAAAACAAAACAGTTAAAAAAAATTAACTTTGAAAGACTAAAGAATCATGGTAAAAAAGCCATGAATTCTATGTGCAGTATTCCCCTAGCGCTGGAGTTCTGCCGTTCTCATTGATCGGTAAACTTGGTCTTGGCTGGCTGTTCTCGCTGATCTTCTGGGGAGGGGCCTGTTGCCGTGGTTTCCAAATGTCTTTGCCGGAGGCGGAATTGCCCCACCCTTGCCCCCTCCCGGCTAAGTAATCTGCTCGGGTTTGCTCTCCGGAGCTTTTGTTCCCTGCGAGCTTTCTGTACAGCTTTGGAGGTGGAGAGCGAAAATGGTGGCCTCCCAATCTCCGTCCCAGAGGAGCCGACAACTCGGGGCCCCGCTCCTCAGTGAGTCCCCAGAGAAAAGCCGTCAGTCACTCCCATCTCCCCGGTCTCCGGCCGCACTCCGTGCTCACCCAGCCTGTGACCGCGCGTTTCTATCTCTGGCACCCGACATCGCGTGGAGCCTCCAAACCCAGCAGATCCCTGCGGTGCACTCCTGCGCGGCTCCTCCCGGGGGAGGAAGGTGAGTCTCCCTGGATCTGCTGCTTGTTGGGTCCCTGCTGGAGGAGCAGTGGCCCGACTGTGCCGCGGATCACGGTTTATGACAACCCCTAGCTGAGAGCCCGCGCCTGGGCTCCGCCTCTGCAGCCAGCTTCCCTGCTCTGTTACCTGGGAGCTCTGCCATACTCAGGCACCCCCGGTCTTTCTGTGACCCCCGAGGGTCCTGAGACCACACTGTCCCGGAGGGTTCCACCCCCCGCTTAGCCACCAGAGTGACGTCCCTCAGCAGAGCAGACTTTTAAAAGTTCCGATTGTGTGCTCCGCGGCTCTATCACTTGCCAGAAGCGGCCGCCGGAGGCCCCTCCCCCGCCGTCTATCCTCCCGAATATCGCCTCGGATTCACTTCTCCGCACGTCCTACCTTCCAGAAAGTGGTCACTTTTCTGGTGAGAGAGTTGTTGCTCTTCTTTTCTTCAATCTCCTGTTGAGTTTGTAGGTGTTCAGAATGGTTTGATCCCTATCCAGCTGAATTCCTGAGAGGAGACAAAATCCAGGTCTCCTACTCCTCCACCATCTTGCTCCGCCCCCTTGTTTTGTTTTGTTTTGTTGTTGTTATTTGTTTGTTTTGTCACTTCTACACAAAAATACATGACTCGGTAATTTTAATTTGATTTTTTATATTTTATCTGTATCTAGAACAACTCTTCCTTTTCCAGGTGATGCTATTTCATAAGAAATGAGACTATGGCTCTTCTTTAATTTCCACCAAAAGCAAACAGACAAATAAAGACTGTGTAGCAGACTATGGTAGCAGACTCTCCTGAAATTTTGGGGCCACAGAGACATTTACATTTAATAAACAGGAACAACAACAAAGAAAATATAACACCCATGTAGACCATGGTTTCTCTAAGCTCTCCTCCTATTTCTCTGCCCTTCTCTGACTTTTAGGGTTTTGTTTTTCCTTTTTATAAGAGACACTTCTTTTGCCTCCTCCCTGATATTTAATTATCTGCTGTTTATGATTGAGAGGAATTTATCTCTGCACACTCTATTTAGTTCTTTGTATAACTGGCATAATGAAAGGCTCACTAAAATATGACTGTTATCTACTCCAGAAACCTCTTTTTCTTAGAACTAAGGAAGTAGGGAAAGTTTCATTGTTCCATCTCCAATTTTTAGAAGCCAGTGTGAAGTAAAAAAATCAGTTGAGAGAGTTAGTTCCAACCAGCATGAATTATGAAACTTCATTTAAGATCAAAATGGCCATAGATAGTTCGATTCTAAATTGTTTTTCCCCCTTCACCAATGTTAGCTTGCTTCAAGATACATTTTAAAAATGTTCTTATGTAAGTATTTTCTATGACTATAATTTATTTATAGATGAGAAGCACTTATACATATATTGTGCTGGAAAAAGTTGATCAAAAATTAATTAGATATAGGGGGCATAAGTCTTTTGAGTTTCTGGACCCAACTCCAATGTGTGAAGAGGGGTTTCCCCACACCAGCAAGCATTCTCACACAACAGCAGGTGTCCTACAATTCAACTCAGTTCAACTCAATTCTGACAATATCTACCTGGAACTAGCATTAGAGTCCACAGATAAAGGTCTCAGGCAGACAAGACTAACTTCCACTTCGGTGCCAATCCCAAACCTGTTGTTACCTGTGTGCTTGCTTCTTACTAACTCATGACAAACAGAGGTTCCAAAAACCCCCCTCCAAATCAGGATGCCAATCACAAGTCCAAGTTACTACCTGTCCTCCTGGCCACTTGGCTATAAATTAGAAGTTGCCACAGTCCCCCTCCTTGGGTTAGATTAATTTGCTAGAGCAGCTTACAGAACTTAAGAAACTCATTTACTCATTAGATTACCAATTTACAAAAAGAATATTAAAGGGTAGGAATCAACAGTCAAATGAAGAGATATATAGGGTGAAGTCTCACACAAAGAAGATTCTGTCTTCCTGGGATTTGTGGCTTGGCACAGTAGCATATGGAAGCATTCTGGTTCCCCAAACCTAGAAGCTCTACTAACCCCCTCATTTTGGATTTTTATGAAAGCTTCATTCATTATATAGTCATGATTGATTAACACCTTGGACATTGGTGATTGATTCAATCTCTAGCACCCCCCAGAAATCAGGAGGTGCGACTGAAAGTTCCAACCTTCTAATTTATAGTTGGTTCCCCTGACAACAGCCTTCATCCTTGGAGCTTTCCATAAGTCAACTCCATTAACATAAACCGATTCCTGGTGCAAAGGGGCTTGTTATGAATAACCACATACCCATTTCACTGGCTCTGAGATATTTTCAGGAACTGAGGACAAAAGATGCTCCCATTGCTCTTATCACTCAGAAAATTCCAAAGGTTTTGGGAGCAGTGAACCAAGAATTGTGGGTGAAAACCAAATATATATGAGAAATATATTTTGGTCAACTGAATATATATGTCTTATAATTCACATTATTGCAGTAATGATTAGGATCTTATGAATTAACACATATAAAGCACTCAGCACAGTATAAGTATATAGTATTAGTCAAATAAATCACTATGCTTTATTTGGCTTCAGGTATCAGATATGGCACAGAATCTTACTTATAGTAGATTTTCAGCTATGGTGTAAATATGGTTTAAATTTGAAGGCAATACAAAAAAAATAAAAATCATTTACTATGCTATGGTTAGCAAAAAGAAACTCTAAAATATATATACATATGTATGCACATAAAGATAGAGTATAAATTAAAGGAAAGATTGATGGGAAAAAAAAAATCCCTGCTTGATTGATACTCTAGTTTTTAGTCTTGAGTTTCAAAGCACTTAATGCCAAAATGGGTAACCTTCACTTCTGCTCACTCACAATGTTTATTTTAACATTTTGTGGAGTAGCTCCCTCTGCTTGTAGCAATGTTTGAAGTTTATATATCCCAAATGATTTTTGGTTTACTATTACTACATTAAATTACTGCAATTTAGCAATATTGTTCCATACATTTATGAATGATTTTTGAAAATACAGCCATCAGAACTATTGAAGGAATTAAATATATGTATAAGACTATGAAGAAATAAAAAGTTTTATGTGAAGGAGAATAATTCTTTCCCTTTTCTTTACACACTATAGACAAATATTAACTGGATTGTCCTCCACCTGTTTTGTGATTTGGGGGAATCCTTATATTTTTATTATGGAAGGCAGTACATGGATGAAGTAGGTTTGTTATTAATGTGAAATATTTCAATCAACAGAGAGTATTTCATAATTAAATTGAGTCTGACAGTAAACTAATGAATTAGCATGTCATTAAAAAGTTTTATGCCTGTGATAACTTTCTTCTAGTTATTATAAAATAATTTTCATCTAAGATTCTTAATCATAAAACAAAGTGGGACAGTGAGTCATTTTTGGTAAAGTGGGAAACTAAATCAAAAGATCAAGAGCCACAACAAAAAGGGACACCAAGAGAAGATTAAAAGAGACAATGTTGGTAGAATAGGTTTAAAAGATTAAAAGCTGAATGGAATAGAATTTTTAGATAAAAAGAAAACCACAAAGAGACATCAGGAATATGACAACAAAGATGCAGTAAAAGGCACAGTCAAAAATTAAATGAAAACGAAGGTGAATGCATCTTTCACAGAAATCCAAAGAAAGAGAACAAAGAAAGAAATGCCAGTAAAAGGAAAAACAGATCAAAGATAGTCATATTAGATATACAAGACATTAAGGAGAAAATTCAACTTAATCTTATCAAAACAAGATTCTTGAATGCAGGTGAATACGTCAGATCACTTATGAAGCTTTCCAAAATGAATATAACAATACGTTAAAAACAGAATATATATATATGTGTATACACACACACACACACATGTATTTCATATATATGAAAACAAGTTATTTCTTTTTTTTTTTTTAAGATTTTATTTATTTATTTGACAGAGAGAAACACAGCGAGAGAGGGAACACAAGCAGAGGGAGTAGGAGAGGGAGAAGCAGGCTCTCCGCTGAGCAGGGAGCCTGATGCGGGGCTCGATCCCAGGACCCTGAGATCATGACCTGAGCCGAAGGCAGACGCTTAACGAGTGAGCCACCCAGGTGCCCCAAAACAAGTTATTTCTTCTCATCATTCCTTTTTTATTGTGGTACAAACACTAACGTAAGATTTACCCTCTTAAATATTTGTTGGATTGTTAACTATAGGCATTATTTGTACAGTAGATATCTAGAACTTATTTATCCTGAAAGCACAATTGAAATTTTATACCTGATAAATAACAACTCTCCATGTCCCCTTCCCCTCAACCCCTGGAAACCACCATTCTACTCTCTGCTTCTATGAATTTGACTATTTTTAGACACCTCACGTAAGTGAAATTTAATGCAATCCCAATCAAGAACACAACAGCATCCTTTTATTATTATTATTATTATTATTATTATTATTATTATTATTATTTGGAACTGGGTAAGCTGCACAAAAAAATTATGTGGAAGGAAAAAGGGCCAGGAATGGCCAAGAAAATAATGAAGAAGAAAACGAGGGTACTGATCCTACAGAAACCAATGGGATCAATCTGGTAACATGGAAATTGAAACAGTGTGATGATTTGCAAGAATAAACCCCATGAATGAGGAACAGAATAGAGAGTTTAGAAACAGGCTAAAGAGAAGAAGAGATTCATGGAATACTGGAGGAAGAGTTAATTGGCACATCATTTTGGAGGGCCATTTGGCAATATTTAGTAAGCTGGAAATGCACATTTCCCTGGAACACAGAAGTCCTATTTCTCTCCCTGTGGAGGAAAGGAGTTAGTCTGTGCTTTCAACACCCTAAGCTTCCTATAACAAAGGACTGCCAAGATGTCCATCGACAGGTGAATGGATAAAGAAGATGTGGTATATATATATATATATATATATATATGTACACACACACACACACACAATGGAATATTATGCAGCCATCAAAAGGAATGAAATCTTGCCATTTGCAATGACGTGGATGGAACTGGAGGGTATTATGCTGAGTGAAATAAGTCAATCAGAGAAAGATATGTATCATATGATCTCACTGATGTGAGGAATTCTTAATCTCAGGAAACAAACTGAGGGTTGTTGGAGTGGTGGGGGGTGGTAGGGATGGGGTGGCTGGGTGATAGACATTGGGGAGGGTATGTGCTATGGTGAGCGCTGTGAATTGTGTAAGACTGTTGAATCACAGACCTGTACCCCTGAAACAAATCATACATTATATGTTAAAAAAAGAAGATAGTAGGAAGGGAAAAATGAAGGGGGGGGAATTGGAGTTGAAGACAAACCATGAGAGACTACGGACTCTGAGAAACAAACTGAGGGTTCTAGGGGGGAGGGTGGGTGGGGTATGGGTTAGCCTGGTGATGGGTATTAAAGAGGGCACGTATTGAATGGAACACTGGGTGTTAAACACAAACAATGAATCATGGAACACTACATCAAAAACTAATGATGTGATGTATGGTGATTAACATAACGTAATAAAAAAACAAAACAAAACAAAAAAACAAAGGACTGATTCAGTCTTGCTTGTCACAGAGTGCTGACAGGACCCAGCATAATCTATCCTTCTGGGAGCTAGGGAAAAAGGAGATGGAGTTTTGGACTGACACACTCAACATAGCCACTCCCACCAGATTAGCACAAAGCAAGTGGATAATAAACCCAGCTCCGAGCGTCTCTCTGAGATAGCAAAGAGTTGTGCCATACATCCAATGCTCCACCTTCTCTGGAGGCTGCTCAAAGGACTGGTTTCTGTTTTGACTGTCCTGGAGTGCTAAGGAGACCTGGCATATTCTAGCCACCTGGGGTCCAGTGAGAAATAAAGATGATAATTTGATCTAGCATGCAACTTTCTGTGATAGCCCCTCTCCCTGGCTTAGCACAGAGAAAACAGAAAAAAAAAAAAAAATCAAAAAAAAAACACCAGAACCAGCTTCTCCCTGGGGAGGGAAATAGTTGGACAGACTCTCCCATAATCTAAATTTTCAGGGGACTGCCCAAGGAAGTGGCTTTGGTTCCACTTATCTCAGCACTGATGGAGCCCAGAATATTCTAGACACCCGGGGACCACTAAGAACAAAGAAAGTGGGTTGAACTACAATGCAATTTTGAAAAGCCTTCAGAATCTAACCAGGCTGATTGATGAGAGTCTACCACTGTATGAGGTCAATTCATGAAGACTGGGAAATGTGGCTGTTTTGTCTTTTGTGCAGACACTAGCACAGAGAGTCAAGGAAAATAAAGAAATCAGGAAATATGTTCCAAACAAAGGATAAGATAACAAGATAACAAGATAAATCTCTGAATGAAAGCATGATATATGATTTACTTGGCAGAGAATTAGAAATAATCTTCATAAGGATGCTCACAAGATCGGGAGAATTTGTTGTTAGTACTTCTTCATATTTGTTGTTTTCTGGGAATTTTTGCTATATGTCTTCAGAGTATCCCTGTCTCCCCAAAACTCTATAAAATCTCTTCTCTGCTTAATCACTCTGAAGCAATTTTTGTGGAGGTTGCCTGCCCTGCTAATAAGGAGTGATTTTCATTTCTTCATATCTCCTTGTTTATTCCAACAATCATTGTGGGCCCTCCACGTTATTCATATAGTACTTTTAAATACCATGATTTCATCAAATTTAAGTTACTATGAATTGTAACACCTGCCCTCTTTCATGAGCCAGTATAAAAGAAAATTTACTGTCAATGTATTCTTTCTTACAAGTTAGAAATTTTATGCTCATTGGAAGAACTCTTAGAATTACATACAAAATTTTATTGTACTAATTTGTATACATATGAAAAGGATAATATAAACAAAATATATTTGTTAGGATAGTTTTAATACTAACTGTATTAGAGTCTGACTCTTCTGGATCACATTTTTTTTTTTTCTGGATCACCTTTTGACTTAAGAGACACTGACATGTATGTTTATGCACAGAGTATAATTTTCTATGCAGTCCTAGTGATGCAATATTTCCTATAATAGTACTTTTCTCGGGGCGCCTGGGTGGCTCAGTTGGTTAAGCGACTGCCTTCAGCTCAGGTCATGATCCTGGAGTCCCTGGATCGAGTCCCGCATCGGGCTCCCTGCTCGGCAGGGAGTCTGCTTCTCCCTCTGACCCTCCCGACCCTCCCCCCTCTCATGTGCTCTCTCTCTCAGTCTCTCTCTCAAATAAATAAATAAAATCTTCAAAAAAAATTAAAAAATATAAAAAAAATAGTACTTTTCTCTCAAGATGTTTTCTAAGATATGATACCCTCTCTGCATATTTTGATGCTATTGCTTACCTGATCTTACTAGAAGGTTTAATAAAAGGTTTTCAGACAACAATTAATATTCACATTCTTTCCGCAAAGTGTTTCTTTAATGATATTTTGACTTTTATAACACGGAATAGCAGTTACACTGTTGTGCCGGCAGGACAAACCATCAAGTGCATGCATGAACAGGCAGTGAAAATTCCATGACTGCTCTCTCACCAACAACCTTAAGGTAGATCCCAAGGAGCGATGCACTCTGATTTTAGAGATGTTAAATGTGGACAAAACAATAGGCATCTTAGAACTTTCTCTCATTGCTACAATTCTTAAACATCTAACTCCTCACTAGCCTACACTGCCATCACTCAGTAACTACACTGACTTCCATTAGGGACAAAAATGAAGACTATAGCAATTTGACGTCTACTGATGAGCTGCTATTTATTGTTAAGTCTGCACTCTGCTATTGGTATTGTTGTTTAGCATACATTTTGTCTAACTAATCTAATAGAAGCACTGCTTTGCCCCTCACACTTGATTCCTACTAGACATTAGTTCTGTTAGCACTGTCAGCCTTCATAATGATCTCTCCAGACTTGGGTGTAGTTTTAAGTTTTACCAGAGGCCACAGGAAGTTCATTAATAGTCACATTCAGAAGTGAACTTGAGCAGTGGCTACCATTCCCCCTTAGTCTGTGTTTGGATTGTCTTCTTCCTAAAGGTTAATTTCCTGCTCCAAATTTATTGGCAAACTTTTTCTCCTTTCTTTCTAAAACTCATAAGCTCCATGTATAAGAAAACCAAAAACTTCCCAAAGTCAACAGTACTGTTTGCTCCTCTGAGCAAACAATGTATGTTCTCTTGCAAGGAAGACTGAGCTGATGGTTAGGAATTCTCTAATGTCTCAAATAATTAAGTTATTGTCAGCCCTCATTCCCTAGCACCTCATAGTATATGTGTTTAGACTTATGCCTTCTTCTGCTACTTATATTTTGATCTTTTTTACATCCTTTAATGAGTTATGATTCTCCTACTGCAGGACAGTTACTGCTTGTGATTGTATCTATATTCAGGAAAAGGAAATAGTTTCTAGTCCTTACTTTCTTACTCTGAGTACATCAAATATACCTATCTTCTAACCTCCTTTTTCTCTCATCTTTTTTTCCTGCCTTTTCCCTTTCTATTTTATGTTTTTCTTCTTCTTTTGTCCCAACATATCTGAATTTTTTTTCTTCTCTATTTTCTGTCATTCACTCCATTTTTTCTTCTTCCTGCTCAATGTACTATGTTCTTTGGGGAATTTGCATCAATTTACACATTTCTATAACTCAGATTACAACATGTTTGGAGTACCAACATTGACACTTGTCTAGACCCCAAGGTCAAGCTTAATTTACTTTTAAAAAACCACATCTACTGAGGAAAGAGGGTACTGCCCTAGGTTGGCCACTAAGAAAGAAAACTATTTCAAGAGGAAGAGAAAAAATGGTAATTAGCCTGCACATGTAACACAGCTTTAGAAAAACGAATAAAACAAACTCACTAGGTAATTATACTGCATGCTAGAGAAGAAAGATAGGAAAAAGCACGCATTGACCCAAGATGGGCTGTTAAGTATGCTCCTCCAGATGGAAGCAAAATGAAAAACTCAAAGAAATACTGATTTTCAAAAACAAACTACCCCCCCCCCCAACCCAGGTCATACTTAACTATATTGAGAAAGATCTTTTGAGATGTATTGATGTGTTTGCATTATCTATGCACATTCACTTGCCTCTGATGAGACCTAAAGGTACATTTATGAAATAACCTACATATACTATTGTACTCTGTGGCCACTGAAATCAAATATGAATTTAAGTTGCTCCTGTGGATAATGAACCCCTATTGTATTGTAATTATTATAGTGTTCTATACATTTAGGTAAGATATGCATGGACACAAAACCCAGTAGTTATTTTAATTTTACAGAAATTTACATGCTCAATTTAACATGTCTTCCCATCCAGAAGCATGGGTACATGTGCAAAAGATTTCTTCTAATTCTCCAGCCTGTAACAGTTAACTAATTGTTCACTAAATCTGGTTCTTCCTCTGGCTAATTAGCTTCCATAGGGAGGCTATCTTGAAAGTTTAAGCTCAATCACCCAATACATTTGATCATTGATATTATTATAGATTTTGTTGTGATCAATCCAATTATTCCAGCATTATACCATATAGAAATTTCATTATGAGTTAGACTAAGATAATTATAAAATAAACTTCTTTATGCAAATTGTCTCAGGTTTACCTACTAAGCAAATCTTGAGCATAAATGAAATGTCATAATGAATTGGAGTTTAAATGAAGATCCAAGTCTCACTTAGTTTTGGTTTCTAAGTCTCTCATGGGCATAGTTCTGGGCTCTGCTTTATATTCAGGGTTGTACTGGCATAGCTTCCTACCATCTGTTATGCTTTAATATGAGAGATATAGTAATAGTCAAGTAATTTTAAAATATAGTCGGGTCTAAACACTATATTCTGTAGTTGAAAGACCACACATGTGTAGGAATTACACATAAAAGAAAAACTTGAACTGGAGACAATATTAGATGATATATATTTATATCCATTAAATATTTAGTACAAAGTGGTTATTGACTTATATATAAGAATGGATAGGCTTGAAAATGCGACTATATATACAAAAGATATTTTCCATTGACTTGATTATGAGAAATCAATCTAAAGTCGAATTTAATGAAAAAATACTTAAATTTCTGAAGTTCTTTACCATGTTTGTTATTATCCATATATAAACTAAATAACAAATTGGTGCTGTTTGCAAATGTTTTTGGTGCTTTGTTTTTGTGTAAAAATAAGTCATAAATATGAAGGAGAAAAATTTTTTTAGATTTCCTATATATTTCTTTTTTTATTATTTATTTATTTTTAATTATTATGTTCACTTAGCCACTGTATCATTAGTTTTCGATGCAGTGTTCAGTGATTCATTAGTTGTGTATAACACCCAGTGCTCATCTCAGCATGTGCCCTCCTCAATACCCATCACCCTGTTACCCCGTTTCCCCACCCCTCACCCCCCTGAAACACTCAGATTGTTTCCCGGTGTCCATAGTTTCTCATGGTTCCTCTCCCTCTCTGATTTCTCCCCCTTCGGATTTCCCCCCCTTCCCCTATGGTCCTCCATACTATTGCCTATGTTCCACATATGAGTGAAACCATATGATAATTGTCTTTCTCTGCTTGACTTATTTCACTTAGCATAATTCCCTCCAGTTCCATCCATGTCAGTGCAAATGGTGGGTATTCAACCTTTCTGATGGCTGAATAATATTCCATTGTATATATGTACCACATCTTCTTTATCCATTCATCTGTTGAAGGGCATCTCAGCTCCTTCCACAGTTTGGCTATTGCGGACATTGCTGCTATGAACATTGGGGTGCATGTGCCTGAAGGAGAAAAGTTTAAAATACAGGAGCTGACTACTTTAAACACTATTTTCTTTTAGGGAAGAACAAACTCATTTCTTTTTTTAGGATTTATTATTTATTTTAATGGAGGAGGGGCAAAGATAAAGAGAGCATCTCAAGCAGACTCTCTCCACTGAGCATGGAGCCCCACACAGGCTCAATTTCACAATGCTGAGATCATGAAGGTGGAAATCAAGAAGTAGACACCCATCCGACTGAGCCACCCAGGCACCCCAAGAATAAACATATCTCAATATCATGAGTCTAATAGTTCAGTATCATCACTTTTAACCAGAGTGTTTTGAATATATTTTGTATTTTCTCATTTAATATTTACAGAGTCATCAGGAGGCTGCTATTGGGCAACAAAGGATTAATGCATTGTATTAATGTTCATTGAAAATAAATACTTTGCATATTAGGCATAAGTTTTAAAATCTATAACTCACTTATGAAAAAGACATTAATTATAATCTTAATTGGTTAATATAATTTACTCAAAAGACAAGATTTGGTGTTGCAAATACTAGTTCTGTGAATAAAGCATGTCTGTGTCTTTAGTTTTATACCTTTTTCTACTTTTATCACAAGTTTGATATCATGGTGCTGGCCATCAGGGATAGTAAAGTAGTAGTCTTTAGGAGGCAGAGAATTACAGTGGTCTTCAAGCCCCAGCAATTCATCTTTCCAGAGAGTAATCTCGTTTTAGTATGAGGACAGCCACAGAAGGGCAATGAGAAGTTTTTTTTTTTTTTTTTAAGCTACCAAATAGTGGGATGCAAACAGGTTAAAATCTTTGTGAAAGAAGTTCTCCTGGGAAAGGCTCTGCAAAAGAGAATTATTCATTATTGAATTATACCAATAATACATCAAAGCTCACTGGAAATCTGTACCAGATACTGTTAAAGTGAGTCATGAAGCCAAAGCTAAAGATTACCACCATTGTCTCTAATAGAATAATTTAAGGGATGTGCCAGCATCACCACTAAAAGGTAATTCTTTAAATAGTCACTTTCTTAAAATAATTTTTGACAACCTTACAACATCTTTTTTATAGAAATAGATCTATTTTGTAATTTAGCTTTGTATTTTGCTTAACATTCCATATGGTCATTTAACTTTTCACTTAAGGTATTTCATGACTGGGTTTCTTAAGGAGAAATGTAGAATGTCTTTTCCCTCAGGGAAGTAAAATTGAACATTTAATCTTTTATTATTTTTACTTGTTACAGGAACATGCTGAAAGAAATAGATCCAGTGACTTAAGGAAAAATAGCATTGAAATATAATCTATTCATAACATATTTACTTGGATTTCGTCCAAGAAATACAATGCTATAGTTCGCTCTTAAACCAGTATATAGTTGAGCTGATCTTTAATATTGAAATTGTAGATTCATGAAACTTGAAATACTAGAATTACTCCAATATTGACTAATTGAATTGATTGCAATTTCATTTTAGTTACAGTGGGATCCTTCTTTCTTGATCACAGATTATGTAAATATACACAGCTTCTCTCAAATGTACATCCACTTAGTTTGTGAAGACTCAGCATAGAAAAGACAAGTCAGCATTCTAGGCTACAAAGTTAGTATTTTGCTTAATAAAGTATATGTTGTTTTGGTAATAACCTTTGATGTCATTTTTTGGTAAAAAAAAAAAAACACCCATACAATAATAAGTTGTAAAATAATTCTCTTATGTCCTTAAGTGCTAATCACTTTGTTTTTAAAATGTCACTTATTTTTAGTTGAATATTACAAATAAAATTTCCAATTGGAAAAATAAAAATTTAATATCTATAATATCAGATTTTTATGTGACGTTTTTGAGATATTAAATAAAACAGGTATTTTCATTCAGTTTTTATGAATAAGAGATATTGGAAAGAAAGATATTGTGAAGAAATACTATGATATTAATAATAACTAAAATAGAGTATTTTCTATATATAGGTTAATCTGATCATTTTTAAGTGTTATTTAATTTAAACATCATACCAAATATATGAGAGATTTTATATCTCTTTTCTCATTATTCAGATAAGGAAAATGCTCAATGAGCCTAAAGTGATTTGCCCAAGTAAGTGGCTAGCTGATATTTGAAATTAGGAAGTCTGACTCCAGAAATCAGTGTTTTTGAATGCTATGATGAAACAGAAATACTTAGACACTTTATGACATATTCTTAATGGTTTACAAATCTATTGTGAAAACTGAATAATTTGGTAAAAGCAGTGGGTAAAGTTTTCAAGTAGAAACTGTCAAAAAAAAAAAACCACCCAAATATGGACTTAGATAGAGACTTTACTCAAAAAAGCTATTGCAGTGAGAACACTCTGATCTCAGAAATCTGCAAGCACTTCAAAATCAAACAGTGAAATGCTTAGTCCTAGCAAAAAAGGAAAAGTTGGGCATGCAAAGGAGAATGAGCAGACGGCACAGTTGCATGGTTAAATAAGAAATTTGTTTTTCCCTGGTAAGCTGATTCTTGGGATTTGATAATGTGCGTGGAGGGAGGGTGTAGGGTAGGCATTTTAGCATTTGCTCAGGCTTGAGGGGAAGCCAAAGGTTAGGGGTATATGGGGGAGAGAAATGCTAACTAAACTTGGGTCAAGACAAAGCAGAGGTTAAGAAATTGGCAATTGTAAACTCTTGGTTAAACTACAAATTAATATATGGATTTGAATTTTTTTAAAGATTTTATTTATTTATTTGAGAGAGACAGAGAGAGCAAGCAAGAGAGAGAATACGAAGTGGGGGGGGGCAACAAGAGAGGGAGAAGCATACTCCCCGCTGAGCAGGGAGCACCACAGGGGACTGGATCCCAGGACCCTGATATATGATCTGAGAGGAAGGCAGACACTTAACTGACTGGCCTGCCCAGGCACCCCTGGATCTGAATGTTTTTAACAATGTTTCTTTACCAGCATATTTAGGGCATGGACATTATACATGCCTAATGTGACTGATTTTAAGGAAGGGGGATTAGTAAATCTTAAGATACATGCACAATGTTTATGGAAAGAATATAGCAGTCTTGCAATCCATTCTTTCTCTTTACAAGGGAGATATACCAATGGGAAGGAAAGAAGAATGGTGACCTGTTGAATCTCCTTATAAACTTACCAAAGGCACACCTCTTGCAAATACAACAATATTTGCTGCAATGATACAATTTTTTGTATCTTTGGAATTACTTTGTGAACAAATCTGGAATCCATAGGTTATCAAGGCTCCTCAGAAAATATCATGTAAGGGGCGCCTGGGTGGCTCAGTCGTTAAGTGTCTGCCTTCGGCTCAGGTCATGATCCCAGGGTCCTGGGATCGAGCCCCGCATCGGGCTCCCTGCTCGGCGGGAAGCCTGCTTCTCCCTCTCCCACTCCCCCTGCTTGTGTTCCCTCTCTCGCTGTGTCTCTCTCTGTCAAACAAATAAAATCTTAAAAAAAAAAAAAAGAAAATATCATGTAAGCTATGTAACTATTGGAGTAAAGTGTGGAGATAGTTCATAACTGAAACAGTTCCTTTCCATGTAAACACTTGTGACATCATACATCACTCAGAGACTTCATATGACACATCCTAGCCAGTTTGAGTTCCAATGTGGCAAGTGCTGACTTTCTTCAACTTCTCCACATTCACTTGTGTCTTAACAATTATTTGTATCTTTAAAATTATTTGTAAGCTTAATAGTGAATAATATCTCCAGTCTCTATGAGTTTCATTGGAAAATAACATTCTATATATTATTTTAGCTTAGTTAATGTTTTTATTATTCAGGATTTTTGACTAAATATTTAAATTAAATAGTTGAAACAAGAAATTTTATTTGCTGTTTTTGTTTCTCTGAAAAATATAATACAAATTGAAGGCTAGCTTAAAAAATGTTTATCATCATCAATGAAATATATGGGAGAGAAATAGAGTCTCTAATGAAATAATAAATGCCAACGAAGCAAGAACATATTGACATGGAAATTCAAGTGGGTAACATAACAAAAGGAGAAAAAAAAAGTAAAGGAAGAAGGGAATAATGAATTTAATCTTCATGTTAACTAGTATATAGCAGAAATCACAGTGTGGAATACTGAAAAGTAGAAAAAAGTTCCAATGAGTTATTCGCTTAGAATGTAGAGGAAAGGAGGTTGGAGAGGAAGTCATTCTCAGCTTCTGGAAGCACTGCACTTCTTGGCTTGTGCTCCACATTCTTCATCTTCAGAGCCAGCAATGGTAGATTAAGTTCTTCTCAGGCTTTGAATCTCTCTAATTGACCTTCTATTTACTGTGGGAGAAGGGACTCCTATGAGTAGACTGGGACCACCTGGATAATCCTGAGGTCCTTAGACCTTATTCACATTTGGAAAGTTCCTTTTGCCTTATAAGGTAATGTATTCACAGATTCCAGGATTAAGATGTGTCTTTGGGGAACCATTATACTATCTACCACATTTCCTGTGTTAGTTATTTGGCCTTTTTGTGCCCACAGTTTCTCAGATATGAAATGGGGATGCTATTAATGTCTCATTCATAGGTGCTTTTGTAGGGATAAAATGAGTTACCTAAGCAAAATAATTACAATGAAGCATTGCATGTAGTAAGAATTACATAGGGTTCATTGTCACTTTAACACATAGCATGAATATGAAACCATCGCATTCTGTAATATTATGAGAAAATTCATGTGATGGATACCATGCAATTAATGCAATAATTATTAATAATTTCTAATTTTATTAAAAATGTCCTGCTTAGCAATCAGTTAAAAACAGAGGTAGGATGGATAAAGTGTAGATAGATAAATTTAAGTAACCACAATTAATTAAACATAATTGAAATAAATATTTGAAGATTTTAACATTGTCTAGAACCTAGAAAGTGGGTTATATATGATTTTTTTTGTTTCTTTACACATAATAATATCATTCTAGAATACATTGCTTTCCTAATTAAAAAGAAAATTTGAGGGAATTGCCTAAAATAGACCTGAGACATTTCTCCCTTTCTCCTATTTAAACAAGATAAAATAAATTATTAAATCTAGCTCCTTTGTGGATAATAATTTCTGATCACATTTCTTCATAATATGGCTTCAGTGAATCATCATGTTTGCTTTTAGCCACTGAAGCCTCAGCAGATATCATTCTTTATTGTGCTTACACAGGGTTTTTCCTCAGCTGTATCTGATTCAGATAAAGAGCAGATTGTTTTCAGTACCATTATTTCTGTAAAATACAAGAGTCCTCCTTTATCCTATTTGTTCCTTCTTCTCCTGAGCCATGGACTTTATTAATTTTCTCAATTTACAAAAGGAGAATAAGTCAATAAAACTCAGAGAGTTTGATTGTCCTGCACACATTTTCTAACAACTAAACTGATTCTCTAATGATTTTTCATCTTCCATTAATCCTTTAAACATATCATATATTTTACATATATGATAAATGTTTAAATGATGTCTAGTTGTACCTTGCTGGTAATAGATATTCACAGTCATTACTCTGGTATTTATATTAATTGAAAACCAATCTACCCAACTAGAAGAGCAATTTTACTTTCTGATTTGATAACTTACCCAGCATTAGTCTTCTTACACCACTGCTAACAAAACAAAGGGATTTCATTAATTGATGAATACAGTTTGCATTATGCATACAACTATTGTTTTTAACAGTTTCCCACTGTTTATAACAACTTTCCAAATATTTATAATATTTTCCACTGCTATAAATTATCATTTAAAATTTTTTTCTAGTTTGTGGTTTAGGGAAAATAAATTAAAACCCTTTTACTATACTGTTTATGAGAGCCTGCTGCTCTGATTAAGGGGACATATGTTTTATTTGCCATAACAGTGGTTTATAAAGGTGGTAAGTGTATAGAACTGTGTTGATGTTGGTCTTGGATGGTGATATTACAAGAAAAAGTATTACTCTTAAGCAATGGCCAATCATTATCAAACACCAGTTGTGTTTAGATTTGGGTTTTCTATTTATGTGCTAGACACATGAAATTTTTATTATTGAAATATCTTCAAGAAAGTAACTTATTTTTTACAACTTTAAAACATACTAGACTCTAAACCATTTTTATATCACGAATTATTTTCTTAGTATTATATTTTCTAACAATATGTTTCTTTAAAATGAAACTAGCATGGTACCTTAGGAAAAAAGTCTACCTAGTTTCTTTTACATCTGGATACTTCACTAATTCTTATGTATTTTTTAAGAAACCTACTCAATTTTAGAAGACAAAATAATTTATCATTGAGTTAATATTATATGTATTCGTCTGGGCTAGCTTTATATGTTTTCAGACATTCTGACACCTAAATACTTGCCAGACCCTAATACATGACCAGTCCACTGATTTCTGCCAGGGTGCTGTGCACATCTTATATCCTGATATTTAATTGCATATTACCATTATACCTATAGAACATTACCCAACGCTTTGCGACTCCAATCCTGAGAGAACCTGGACTACCTAATCTCATTCAAACCACCATTGTTTATGCCTGTTTTACAGTAATAAAGCCAAAATAGTTATGTATAAAATGGTAGATGAAGTAATGCCATAGTAACAAAATCTTATAGAATGTATCATTCAATGAGATTTTTAATTGAGAAGGCTATCTTGTCTCTTGATATAATTAAAGTACTTGAGAAATTTGAAATAAAACAATAAGATACTACTACACATCTATTACAATGATTGAAATTCAAAACACTGAAAATATCAATTCCTGGAAAAGATGCAGAGCAACAGGAACTCTCCTTGACTCCTGGCTATAATGCAAATTGGAATAACCACTTTGGAAGAAAGAATATTTTATAAAATACCTAGCATGTACTCCTCAAAACTCTTAAGAGAGGATATAACAAAAAGGAAAGTCTGAGAAGCTGCTATAGCCAACAGAAGCCTAAGGAGACATGGATTACACTAAATGTAATCTGATGTCTAAATTAGATCCAGAAACAGAAAAATAATGTTAAGTAAAAATTAATGAATAATAACCTATGGATTTTGATTAATAATAGTATGTCAGTATTTTTGGTTCATTAATTGTAACAGATGTACGTACTAATATAAGATATTACAGGAGAAACTGGTTTGGGATACATGGAATTTTTTTTCTATTACATTCAATATTTTTCTGTAAACTTATCACTGTTCAAATAAAAAGTTTATTTAAAAATATAAAGGGGTCCAGTTAAAAAAAAAAAAGAAAAATAATAGACTGATGGGATCTTTGTAGTAACTACATCTGAATTCTATGCCTGGCAAAATTATAAGGGAAAATTTGCAACTTTTATCAAAGTAAGAGAGTATCTACTATTGGGATAAAATTTACTTATATAGTCAATGAAAGACAGAGCGTGATACATTTTAATACATCTGAGATTTAAAAGTTAGCTTATATCCAATACAGAATAATTGCTTGAGCTAAAATTAAACAGGTTTTAATAAACCTATTTCTACACTCAAATTATTGCTGAAATAAACATTTGTTCAGAACAACTAAGAACAAAACTTTATGAAGAAAATATATTTCTTTTAATTGTATGCATTGTCTTAAAATTTGTACCTAGAACATGATAGTAAAATGAAATATTTTTTATTATGAGTGATATATATTTTTATGTTATATTTATCAAAAACATGGATCATGACACTAAAGGAATTGTTGGCTCTGCCACTGAAGTATATGACCCTAGGTAAAAGAGTAGACAGTTCAACAAACTAAATGTGAGAATGGCTTAAAAGATCCTGTAAGATACTCTGACAGTTCAAATATGAAGTAAGTATTATTTTAATACTATAATTAGCTGGAATAATTGTAAATATGTGAGATTTTCATTGGTAATGGCAAAAATTAAAATTTTATAGGATATTCTAAAAACATTCTGTACATATTTTAAAGCTCACTGAACAAACATCTCCAGGAACACTCTCGCACTTAAAACAAAAGATTTATTTACTTATTATAGAAGAGCCATGGATGTGTCTCAATAAACAGAGGAAGGGTCTTCTTTTTTTTTTAAATTTTTTTATTGTTATGTTAATCCCCATACATTACATCATTAGTTTTAGATGTAGTGTTCCATGATTCATTGTTTGTGCACAACACCCAGTGCTCCATGCAGAACGTGCCCTCCTCAATACCCATCACCAGGCTAACCCATCCTCCCACCCCCCTCCCCTCTAGAACCCTCAGTTTGTTTTTCAGAGTCCATCGTCTCTCATGGTTCGTCTACCCCTCTGATTACCCCCCCTTCATTCTTCCCCTCCTGCTATCTTCTTCTTCCTTTTTTTTTTTAACATATATTGCATTATTTGTTTCAGAGTACAGATCTGAGATTCAACAGTCTTGCACAATTCACAGGGCTTACCAGAGCACATACCCTCCCCAGTGTCTATCACCCAGTCACCCCATCCTTCCCACCCCACCCCCCACTCCAGCAACCCTCAGTTTGTTTCCTGAGATTAAGAATTCCTCATATCAGTGAGATCATATGATACATGTCTTTCTCTGTTTGACTTATTTCGCTCAGCATAATACCCTCCAGTTCCATCCACGTCGTTGCAAATGGCAAGATCTCATTCCTTTTGATGGCTGCATAATATTCCATTGTATATATATATATACCACCTCTTCTTTATCCATTCATCTGTCGATGGACATCTTGGCTCTTTCCATAGTTTGGCTATTGTGGACATTGCTGCTATAAACATCGGGGTGCACGTACCCTTTCAGATCCCTACTTTTGTATCTTTGGGGTAAATACCCAGTAGTGCAATTGCTGGATTGTATGGTAGCTCTATTTTCAACTTTTTGAGGAACCTCTATACTGTTTTCCAGAGTGGCTGCACCAGCTTACATTCCCACCAACAGTGTAGGAGGGTTCCCCTTTCTCCGCATCCCCGCCAACATCTGTCATTTCCTGACTTGTTAATTTTAGCCATTCTGACTGGTGTGAGGTGGTATCTCATTGAGGTTTTGATTTG